>NC_072780.1:2062500-2154561 GCF_022539595.1 Amphiprion ocellaris | reverse complement strand
TCCAGAAAGGTTTTCTTTGAAAAAAAAATCATCATGAATTTTGGCGCAAAAAAACGCCTTACTATACTATGTCGAAAAAAAATGCGATTTTTCAAACATGTTGTAAAAACGTGCCATATGATGAAATAATGTAAAGGAGGCCGTGAAAAACACTCCAGAAAGGTTTTCTTTGAAAAAAAAATCATCATGAATTTTGGCGCAAAAAAAACGCCTTACTATACTATGTCGAAAAAAAATGCGATTTTTCAAACATGTTGTAAAAACGTGCCATATGATGAAATAATGTAAAGGAGGCCGTGAAAAACACTCCAGAAAGGTTTTCTTTGAAAAAAAAATCATCATGAATTTTGGCGCAAAAAAACGCCTTACTATACTATGTCGAAAAAAAATGCGATTTTTCAAACATGTTGTAAAAACGTGCCATATGATGAAATAATGTAAAGGAGGCCGTGAAAAACACTCCAGAAAGGTTTTCTTTGAAAAAAAAATCATCATGAATTTTGGCGCAAAAAAAACGCCTTACTATACTATGTCGAAAAAAAATGCGATTTTTCAAACATGTTGTAAAAACGTGCCATATGATGAAATAATGTAAAGGAGGCCGTGAAAAACACTCCAGAAAGGTTTTCTTTGAAAAAAAAAATCATCATGAATTTTGGCGCAAAAAAACGCCTTACTATACTATGTCGAAAAAAAATGCGATTTTTCAAACATGTTGTAAAAACGTGCCATATGATGAAATAATGTAAAGGAGGCCGTGAAAAACACTCCAGAAAGGTTTTCTTTGAAAAAAAAAATCATCATGAATTTTGGCGCAAAAAAAACGCCTTACTATACTATGTCGAAAAAAAATGCGATTTTTCAAACATGTTGTAAAAATGTGCCATATGATGAAATCATGTAAAGGAGGTCGTGAAAAACACTCCAGAAAGGTTTTCTTTGAAAAAAAAAATCATCATGAATTTTGGCGCAAAAAAAACGCCTTACTATACTATGTCGAAAAAAAATGCGATTTTTCAAACATGTTGTAAAAACGTGCCATATGATGAAATAATGTAAAGGAGGCCGTGAAAAACACTCCAGAAAGGTTTTCTTTGAAAAAAAAAATCATCATGAATTTTGGCGCAAAAAAACGCCTTACTATACTATGTCGAAAAAAAATGCGATTTTTCAAACATGTTGTAAAAACGTGCCATATGATGAAATAATGTAAAGGAGGCCGTGAAAAACACTCCAGAAAGGTTTTCTTTGAAAAAAAAATCATCATGAATTTTGGCGCAAAAAAACGCCTTACTATACTATGTCGAAAAAAAATGCGATTTTTCAAACATGTTGTAAAAACGTGCCATATGATGAAATAATGTAAAGGAGGCCGTGAAAAACACTCCAGAAAGGTTTTCTTTGAAAAAAAAATCATCATGAATTTTGGCGCAAAAAAACGCCTTACTATACTATGTCGAAAAAAAATGCGATTTTTCAAACATGTTGTAAAAACGTGCAATATGATGAAATAATGTAAAGGAGGCCATGAAAAACACTCCAGAAAGGTTTTATTTGAAAAAAAAATCACAATGAATTTTGGCGCAAAAAAATGTCATTTTTGTCATATTTTGGATGACATCCTAAACTACGACATTTTTTTCACATTTTGGACGACATACTAAACTATGACATCTTTGTCACATTTTCAACCACATACTTTATAAACTATGACGTTCTTGTCACATTTGGACGACATACTAAATTATGATGTTTTTGTCATATTTTGGACGACATACGAAACTATGACATTTTTGTGACGTTTTGGATGACATTCTAAACTACTGGTGCAAGAATTTATTATTGAAATCCACCATAAGAAAGGAAATGAAAATGTGTTAGCTGATGCTCTGTCCCGTGTTCATCTCCCTCCCTGAGAGAACAAACATTATGGGGGAAATGTTTGGTTTGTTTAGGTATGGGGCGTTATGGCTGTGGCCGAATATTGGTAATATTGTGTTTGTAGTTTTGAACTGTTTTGTTGTCTGGGAGTGGGTGTTCTGTCTTTGTCTGTAGATTTTTGTCTCGTCCTTGTTTTCTGTGTAAGTGGTCTGTTTCGTCCTGTTGGTTTGTAGTGGGAGTTCTGTGTTTGTCTGCAGATCTTTGTGTGCAGGAGCTGTGATTGGTGGCAAGGCGGACCCAGCGCTGATTGGCTGTTCACCATTTTAAATCTTGGCGGCCGGCAGTGATGATGAAGAGCCTCTCTGACAGCAGCACCCTTTGTTTTTCCCAGACTCCAACCTTTGGCTTGATACCTGTGTTTTTTTGTTAGTTTAAAATAGTGTGGTTTTTGTTTGTTAGACCTAAATTTCTTTTTGTACTAGTTGTGGTTTTGTTGGATAGGATCTTTCGTTTGCTAAAATGCCTCTTTAGTTTGTATCCAGTTATTTTGTTGCTTGATTGAATAGCCCATGCGGTGGCCTCTTTTATTTGTAAAATATTGTAAATAAATCTTTTTGTAATTTTTCTAAGAACCTGTTCATTTTTGGGGGGGACTGGGAAAATATTCCACCTTTTTTTCAACAAACATTATGCTACGCACCTTCCCCCTAGACGGGTGTGTAACATACTAAACTGAAATTTTTGTCATATTTTGGACGACATACTAAACTATGACATTATTGTCATATTTTGAACGACATACTAAACTATGACATTTTTTCCACATTTTTGTTTGTTCTCTCAGGACCCAGGCATGGCAACAGCAAATTTTGATTTCAGCTGAAAATGTTCGGTATACAATCTTCAGGGGGGGTCCAGGGGGGCGCAGCCGAGAGAGGTTTTCAGTAAAATAGAGGTGATTTAGAATGAAAAACATGCACAGAATTACAGAAGACTAGATTGTAATGAATAAGTTAATTTAATGAAACGTTAACTTACTTTTTCTTCAATGTCTCACTGCATTTAGTCCTACAATTTTTACAGTTCTATAGGTCTTTTAACACTATTTACACTGGAGTTCTACACTGGTCACAAAGTCACTTCTAATTAGGGTTGCCACCTTTCAGAAATGAAAATAAAGGACGCCCACCACGGCTCCTTGGGGCCACAGTTCAGTAAAGTTGGAAAGATATTCACAGATTCGGACTTCCAACATCAATAACTCATAAGATATATGTTGTGAAAACATAAACGATGCCTCTTTTCCATCATTATAAGGTACACAATGTGCTACTTGATAAAACTGGGCTTGTAGCATATTGTGTACCTACAGAGAACAAGACTGAAGTTATTGAATATTTGTGTCTCTCTTTGCTGTTGCAGTGGTTTTGCAGACAGACGTCACACAGCCGGCTACACATAGACATCAATATTATTTCTGCAGCTTGAAAGACAGCTACTGTTGATTAAACTGGGCTTGTAGCACATTGTCTGCCTCACAACGATGGGAAAGAGGCATTGTTTATGTTTTGACAACCTATATCTAATGAGTTATTGATGCTGGGAGTCCGAATCTGTGAATATCTTTCCAACTTTACTGAACTCGGGGCCACTACCACCTAAGGAGTGATATATTTAATTTTGAAAAAAGCATTTAGCCATACTTAAAGCTTTAAGTGCTTTATTAACACGAAACTAAGAGTTTTGTATTGTTTTATGATCACAGGTTCTGCCTGAACAGAAGTGGCATCATTTTAAACAGGGAAATCACACTAATGAAATAAAATGTAATGAGCAACCAGTGAGCAATACTGGATTCTGCAAAAACAACTGAATGCAGAGAACTGGTCAAAGAAATTCTCTACAGACATTTTTTCCCATCTAAATCTTATCTTAACACAGTTAATGTATTAGCTTATTTATGTGTGTATGCATGTATTTACTGATTTATTTAGTGCTGTTAGCATATCAGAGTTCTGAGTGAGTTTTTCTTTAGATAGGCAAAGGCCATTTATTGATCACATATAGGCTATTATATAAATGTTTATTAAAAACTAAAAGGCATTAAAAAAATACTAAACAACTTAGGCATTTATTGAGTCACTAAAATACTGTAGAGTCTATGACCACATCAGCATGATTCTAAGCATGCTCTGATAAATGAACAACCAGATACTGATGTCTCTCACCATATGGACTTCAGGAGATGATTAGATGATGATAAACTGTGACCTACTGGTTGGGTTCTCTCTGTTCTCATGGTTCTTACATGTTGGTCTCCTGATGCTGCCTTACTTCAGTTAATCCATGAGCAACACAGAACACAGTTTGCCTTGTTCTCATTGCCAGGGGTTTCTCTCTTCCCACTCACGTCTGTACATTTGCAAACGTATGAGTTTCGGGTGTAAACATTTTTAAACACGCGGGTGCAGCGTGATCTGCTGGACCTGGCATCGGGTCCTCGCTACGTGGGTCCTACGAAGTTTAAATTGGCTGCCCTTATTATTTCCTGTGTTTTATTTTGTTCCTTATGCAGTTTTGATGGCTGTGTGACAGACGTGTATGAGGCGTTTATGAAAATACGGAACAATTTGCGTCACGTATTGATTAAATACAGGACGCGACAATTAATTGTCAAATAAAGGATGATTCCGTATTTTAAGGGACGCGTGGCAACCCTACTTCTAATGTCGCCTCATGATTCCACCGAAGACGATCCCAATAGCTCAAAATTCCAACACGAACATGCCGCCATGAATTGTAACAAGAATGCATCGAGCAATTTGATTGGTCCAATCGTTGGCAGCTAACCAATTTCGACCAATCGCAAGGCCTTTTACAATGCAGCAGGAGCTAGACTGGTTCTCTTTGTCTGTTACGCTGCGGGAGAAACGCCGAGCGCTTCTCAAAAACCAGGAGAAAGAGTAATAAAAACGTACCTCACCCCCCCTAAATTTTTCTTGACGGATTTGGACGATTCACAGAAATGATCAATTTGAAAATTAAAACGGCGGATTTCCGCGGAACGGCGGAAAATTGCCATGCCTGAGGACCTCACAGGAAGTAAAACACATCATAGAATCTAAAATAAACCCGTTAAATAAAAACAGACAGTTGAAAACTTGCAGCCTTACATTGTTTACTGGAAGACTTTGTTTTATTTGTTTAGGACACCTCGATCTGTGTCAGACAGTATTTATGTGTATGTGTATATATGTACATGTGTGTATATGAACATGTTCTTTGTGTGTGCAGCTTCATTTATTCAGCTTCTAGTCGTTAACTGCTGGTAAAATGATCTCCACCTCCTCACCACTCAGAGCTGAATCCTGATGGAGAGCGTGTGGCCACAGGACGGATGAGGAAATAGATATTAATGTGGGATGTGTTGACTTACTGAACTTCTTATCCTGAGCTTTCAGTTATTGTGAAATAACAAGTGTGTCTGTATTTAATGGAGAAACTGAAGTGGTTTTTTTGGTCTGCATTAAATCTACTCATGTTTATTCTGAACACTGTGCAGGAATAAAAAGAATGAAATCCCTTCAGCACACCTTTCCCCTCTGACACAAACACTGACATTTGAATGAAAGGATGACTCATTCTAGAAATATTTCCAGTAGTTAGACCGAACCCGGCCGCAGCATTCCTTCTCCTTCCCATCCAGCTATCAGCTCTGTTCCTTGATCTGGATCCTTCTCATCCACATTTCACTGAAGTTGGAACGTTTCTGCCTCCGTTCCCATCAGCTGCAGGACGTCATGTCAGGACACATCTTTCCTTCTGAGGTTTTAACACCCCGCAGATCAAATACATTCCGGGAAGTTTTGATTTCTAAACTTTTTATTTGCAGAAGTGTTTTGTTGGAACCTGCACAGGTTTGGAGATTCCCAAGTTGTCAAGGCTGACCTTTGAAACCTTTGGAAAATTCATGCATGATGAAGACATTAACCCTCATGTTTTCCTGCGGGTCAAAACTGACCCGTTTTAAAGTTTGAAAATGTGGAGAAAAATATATGTTTTGACAGTGAAACTTCTGATGTCCACATTTTCAACATTTTTGGGAAATCTGTGAACATTTTTTGGTGGAAAAAAATGTGAAAAATGTTTCTTAAGAACATTCACAAAAAAATCTACCTATTTTGGTTCATTTTTTGGTGAATCTTCTTAAAGAAAATATTAGAAATTTTACTGATATATATATATATATATATATATATATATATATATATATATATATATATATATATATATATATATATATATATATATATATATATATACATATATGAAGGTAAGTGACATCCCATTCCTAATCCATACAGTTCAATGTGACGTCGGTCCACCCTTTGCAGCTAGAACAGCTTCAACTCTTCTGGGAAGGCTGTCCACAAGGTTTAGGAGTGTGTTTATGGGAATTTTTGACCATTCTTCCAGAAGCACATTTGTGAGGTCACACACTGATGTTGGACCAGAAGGTCTGGCTCTCAGTCTCCGCTCTAATTCATCCCAAAGGTGTTCTATGGGGTTGAGGTCAGGACTCTGTGCAGGCCAGTCAAGTTCATCCACACCAGACTCTGTCTTCCATGTCTTTATGGACCTTGCTTTGTGCACTGGTGCACAGTCATGTTGGAAGAGGAAGGACCAGCTCCAAACTGTTCCCACAAAGTTGGGAGCATGGAATTGTCCAAAATGTCTTGGTATGCTGAAGCATTCAGAGTTCCTTTCACTGGAACTAAGGGGCCAAGCCCAGCTCCTGAAAAACAAGCCCATACCATAATCCCCCCTCCACCAAACTTTACACTTGGCACAATGCAGTCCCACAAGTATGGTTCTCCTGACAACCACCAAACCCAGACTGGTCCATCAGATTGCCAGATGGAGAAGCTCGATTGGTCACTCCAGAGAAGGTGTCTCCACTGCTCTAGAGTCCAGTGGTGGCTGCTTTACACCACTGCATCCCACGCTTTGCATTGCACTTGGTGATGTATGGCTTGGATGTAGCTGCTCAGCCATGGAAACCCATTCCATGAAGCTCTCTGCTGAAGCACTGTTCTGGAGCTAATCTGAAGGCCACATGAAGTTTGAAGGTCTGTAGGGATTGACTCTGCAGAAAGTTGGCCACCTCTTGGCACTATGCGCCTCAGCATCCGTCAGTTTACGTGTCCTACCACTTGGTGGCAGAGTTGCTGTCGTTCCCACACACTTCCACTTTCTTATAATACAGCTGACAGTTGACTGTGGAATATTTAGGAGCCAGGAAATGTTACGACTGGATTTGTTGCACAGGTGGCATCCTATCACAGTTCCACGCTGGAATTCACTGAGCTCCTGAGAGCGACACATTCTTTCACAAATGTTTGTAAAAGCAGTCTGCAGCCTAGGTGCTGGATTTTATACACCTGTGGCCATGGAAGTGATTGGAACACCTGATTCTGATTATTTGGATGGGTGAGCCAATACTTTTGGCAACATAGTGTATATACATACATACATACATACACACATCCTTCTGGACTAGTACATTCATATATATGGATTCTGAGGCTCATGTTGTTTCTTGACCCACTTCCTCTAGAGATCCAGTTCACAGACAGACATGACATCTTTATGAAACATTTTCCAGTTAGATCAGCCCACACATGTACACATAAATATACATTTCATATCAAAGCCACTCTCATCAGTCTGTCAAGTAAATATAAAGCTACAGTCACTCTGATACATACAGACAAACAAAGAAACACTCCCAGAGCATTAGCTAGTCACCATTAAGTTATAACCACTTAAAGGAACAGTTCAAGCTTTCTTAGAGATGTGTTTATTCTTCCAGGAAATAAGACGAGGAGATCAATATCATTCTCACTGCTCTGTCCATTAAATATAAAGCTCCAGCCAGCCTTAAGTTTCTGCTGACTGCAAAGCCAAAGAAACAAAATCACAGCTGTTTGCAGTGACAGTGAACTGCTCAGCGTGGTTCTTTGGTTTAAGAAAGCTTCAAAAGCAAAGGAAATAAGTTCTCCCACAATGTAACCGTGAAAGAAAGAAAGGAGGTATTGTGGTTTCACTGTGACTTAGCAGCCTGCCTTTCCACTCTGCAACGCCATTATTATGCTACCCTGTAATCACCAGGTACAGTAGAACCTGCCTGTGCAGGCCCACAGGCTGCTCATCAACACACACACATCTGCTGCTGTAAAGGCATCACACTTATTAGTTTACACTGAGAGTACATGGGTTTATATTAGCCTCAATGCTGACGTGACCCATTTTTACACCAACAGTCCACAGCTAACAGCTAAAGGAGGCTCTCTGCTTCTACAGAAAATAAAAAACCTCATCAACCAGCTTCATTCAAACTGTCTGAGGTAATAAACTTCTTCACCACAAGAGGGCGGTAAAGATACTAAAACGCTGGTTCAAAATTAAACATTAAAGGTTCCAGATTGAGCCGTTTCTGACCACGTTTCCAAAATGTTTCTTCTAATTTTTTTAGCTCTAAGTGCCACAAAGATTTTTCATTTCACCATGACTGTGTAGATCCTGTTCTAAATGGACTGTTTCACTGTTGGCCACGCCCCTTTCAGGAAGAAGACTCTATGTGTCTGTGATTGGCAGCCCAAAGTAAAACAGCTGATTGTACAGCAGCCAGCGTAGATATGAAAAAGTATGTGAGACTTTCCATCACTTCCAATTCTTCACTTAAATGGAATAACCAGTTCTAATCACTGTGTCATGCTTTTCTGTTGTTTGGCAACAGAAACTGAAAAAATATGCAAATGAGAAAGAGCTTCATTGGACATTTGGCTGTATTAATATGAAATAAATGTGAACACAGAGTCCAGGAAAGAAGCAAACTGATGTAAACAGCTGAGTTTTGGTTCCACAAAACAACATAAAAAAACCTCTCTATATATTGTCACAGCTTTTATTTTACAACGCCAAGACATACATATTAGACAAAAAACGGAATTTTGCCTCATGGGACCTTTAAAACGTGCTGCTAAAAAACAAAATAGACACCTTGCCTTTTATTTATGTTTTATTTGTACTTTTTTAAAAACCTGGTACAACGTGAGACAACAAACGCTCAGAGAAATGAACACAACAACCTCAATAAGAACAGAAAAAAGTAGGAAATGAGTTTCCAAGCTGAGATGGAAACTCCAGAACAGCTGATCAATCAAATCAAACTATAAATATAAATACTTCCCAGTGTGGAATCTGACATTTATGGACCTCTGACTCTAATAGTAAAGAATTAGAAAAGTCTTGGGGTTTTCCAGCATCATTTTAAGACAGTTTGTACCTTATTTCAACAATATTATGTCATTCAAAGAAGACTGTCCTAAAGACTTGTGTTATTTGAGGTAAAGGACATCCTGGTTAAAGAATAACTCCAAGTACTGCTGGAAGACAGAGGAGTGCTCAGCAGAGCAGCTCTATAGATAGAGGATGTGTTCCAGAAACGACAACCTTAGACCGAGATACCATAAAACCTAAAGGACTCCAGGAAATAAAACACTAAAACAGTAAAACAGTAACATGGCACAGACAAAAGCAACGATCTAAACGCATGATGGTTTGAAAGCCAAGAAATAAAAGTAGGTTTTCAGACAGATTTTAAAAAATGACCAGAGGTCCTGATGTGAAGGATGAGGCTGGTCCACATTTCTGGAGTCACTATAGCAACGGATTCAACCAATATGTGGCCTGACAACCACATGAATGAGTAAAGATGGTTAGAAGAGTCATGAAGAACATCAACATACTGAAGCTTTGAAGTTTTACAGCAACATTGCATCATACCTGAAACCAGTTCTGCCAAGTAGAGCGGGTATAAGTTCAGGTGATAGCTGGGTCATGTTCTGTAGCTACTAACAGCAGATTAGAGCTAAGCTGTGCTGGTTTAGAAATCAGTCTATGCTCTGTAGTAACTGCATGTCTGATTTGTGATGAGGAAGTTTATCCTAACTGAGTATTTAAAAAACTGCAGGGACAATGGATGAAAATTAGCTTGTAGGGCTAACAGCTAGCTTGTTTGTAGTCATTTTTCTGTTCATCAGTGAGCACTGTTCTTTTTAAATAAGTAAAGAAATGTAATTAAATGTAAACAATGCATCTTTGGTGGAGATTTGAAATTAAATCCCTACAAAAAACTCCATCCTGAGGCTGGAAGAATGAGTTACATTTAATATGAAAAGTAAAGTGTGTGTGTGTGTGTGTGTGTGTGTGTGTGTGTGTGTGTGTGTGTGTGTGTGTGTGTGTGTGTGTGTGTGTGTGTGTGTGTGTGTGTGTGTGTGTGTGTCTAGGTTTATGTCTAACTGGATGAAATTTTCAGGGAAGGTCAGAAATGACACAAGGACCACCTGATTAGATTTTGGCAGTGATGCAGCTTATAGTCTGGATCCACGGATTTGTTAAAGATTTCTGTATCATTGCCAGATAGCGGCACAGCATCACTGTAACCATGACAACAAGTGAACACTACATCAGCTGCCTGCTGACGATCACATGATTGTCATCCTACTACAAATCCACCGCTGAGGACTTATCAGGACTTATCCGTCAGAAATGATACAAGGAACAGCTGATTAAATTGTGGGGGTGTTTCTGCGTCCCATTAATTCCCGCCACCCGCTATGTATTTAGGGCACCTGATTCAGTATCCGTACATAACGTACACATGCAGAACACATGCCTGTGTTCAGTGTAAAGTCATTAGTTTGTGGGTACATCTATATTAAATGGACACATTCCATGTTGCCGTGATTTCTGCCATGACTTCAAGATTTTATCCATCGGAAATGAAAGAATGACTAAGCAGCCTTGGAGGAGGACTGTCCTCTCTGACTGCTTTTCTTGTTACTACTGCAGCACTGAGTCATAATAACTTTATCCAAACCAAGTTTACAAATGCACAGAGCCCTTTACAACCACTGCTGCTTTCAGTTCAAGTCTGCTTATTTTTTTTTAGAATTGTTTAGTTTTTTTTATATATTGGGTAAATTTTGGTTCAGGAGGAACAGAAAAGTCTGACTGTCTAACTGGTTTTCTGCACAAACTTCTTCAATTAAAAACAAAGCCTGATTGTCTCTGACACTAATTAGCTGTTTATCACTTTAATAAATGGTAACGGAAAAACGTTTAATGACGATGGTCACCTTTTCTCAAGTGAGATGGAAACACCTTTTTCAAATTATTTCCAACATTAACTTACATGACTGATCAGCTTTTTTCTCTTCTTTAAACGTCTTTGTCTCCAGAGAACATGAAACATGACTGAGACCAGCTGAGAGGACAGAATAGTTTCAACTTTCCTGATTCAAAACACTTCCTGGAGGCTTCTCTTTGGCTTTGTTTCTTCTTCTTTGAGGTTTTTCCACTGGTTGGCAGGTGACTCAGCTTCTTCTACTCTCTTTATTGCAGCCACGTAGCCTGTAGCGCCCCCTTCTGATGACACTAGACAGCCTAGTTTATGCACCCTAAAGCAACAGGAAGTAACTCACTTTTTTTGCAATGTTTCAAAAGTTTGCTTCAGATTCACCCAATGATGATAAAGAAAAACGGCAGCGGTATAAATGATGATTCCTATTAAAGCAGTGACCTCACAGAGCAGTTATAGAGAAATGAAAGGTAAGATGAAGAGGTGGTGTTCCTGTCCATCCTCCCCCTCTCACCGCCTGCATGGATCTTTGTAACACATTCCTGAGTAAATGCTGCAGGCGTGTTCAGTCCTGTCGGCTGCTTCAACACACACAAACACAAACGGAGTGTGTGCTCGGTAGTAGAGAGGGGACATCCCTCCGTCTCTTCAGATTGATGCCAGAAGGTTTTGAACTTAAATGACTTCTGAATATTTAAAGTCGACGACGTGCACTTTTAATGTTTAGGTCGGATTCTGAGACTTTTACTTACTTTGAAGAAAAAAATCTGGAGTTCAAACATGCATGACGAAGGTTGAGGACACACAACTACAGAAAAGACAAAAATGAATAAAACGGCGACTTTATAAACTATAGATATTTTCTTACATTATTTGTTTCCATACTTGTCTCCTGTCTACTTTATGCAAACACTGCCTGCAGTTCAGCCAAAATATGCCTGAATGTTTGTGCATAACTGTTGGTAGCTGCTGGTTCCATGGTAATGCCAAGGAGCGCCGCATTTTTAGTTTTAAATCGGTTCAGTTTAGTCAAATTTTTAAAGGAGACACTTAGAACAAAGAGATTTTCATGAAATATCCCAATTTAAAGCTCAGCTTTGGTTGAGTTTTCCAGTGGATGATCCACTCAAGGATTCAATTCAATTCAATTCTTTTCTATTTATATAGCACCAATTACAGTCAAATTGTCTCAAGACGCTTTACAGAACCCATATGCCTGAACCCCCAGAGCAGCCCTAAGGAGACAGTGGCAGGAAAACACCCTTTTAACAGGGAAAAAAACCTCGAGCAGAACCCGGCTCTTTATGTGGAGGGACCCATCTGCTGCTGGCCGGACGGGTTGAGAAGGACAGAAGAGGTAGAGAGGTAGAGATAGAGGGATGGAGGTAGAGGGGTAGAGGTGGAGGGACAGAGATAGAGGGGAAGAGGTAGAGAGGTAGAGGGTTAGAGGTGGAGGAATAGAGGTAGAAGGATAGAGGTGGATGGGTAGAGGTGGAGGTAGTTGGGTAGAAGTGGAGGTAGAGGGGTAGAAGTAGAGGCAGAGGGGTAGAGGTGGAGGTAGAGGGGTAGAGGTAGAGGTGGAGGGGTAGAGGTAGAGGTGGAGGTAGAGGGTTAGAGGTGGAGGTAGAGGTAGAGGGGTAGAGGTAGAGGGTTAGAGGTAGAGGTAGAAGGGTAGAGGTAGAGGTGGAGGTAGAGGGTTAGAGGTGGAGGTAGAGGGGTAGAGGTGGAAGTAGAGGGTTAGAGGTGGAGGTAGAGGGATAGAGGTAAAGGTAGAGGGATAGAGGTAGAGGGATAGAGGTAGAGATAGAGGGATAGAGGTAGAGGGGTAGAGGTAGAGGGATAGAGGTAGAGGGTTAGAGGTAGAGGTAGAGGTAGAGGGATAGAGGTAGAGGTAGAAGGTTAGAGGTAGAGGGTTAGAGATAGAGGTAGAGGGATAGATGTCGAGATAGAGGGATTGAGGTAGAGGGTTAGAGGTAGAGGTAGAGGGATAGAGGTAGAGGTAGAGGGGTAGAGGTAGAGGGGTAGAGGTAGAGGTAGAGGGATAGAGGTAGAGTTAGAGGGATAGAGGTAGAGGGATAGAGATAGAGAGGAAGAGGTAGAGGTGGGAGGATAGAGGTAGAGGGTTAGAGGTAGAGGGATAGAGGTAGAGGTAGAGGGATAGAGGTAGAGGGATAGAGATAGAGAGGAAGAGGTAGAGGTGGGAGGATAGAGGTAGAGGGTTAGAGGTAGAGGGATAGAGGTAGAGGGATAGAGGTAGAGGTAGAGGGATTGAGATAGAGAGGTAGGGAGGGACACAAGGACCATGAAACACACAGTATAATACATGCATGATAAGACAGATGATACATGCAAAGTACAACTCACATGGAAACTGATTATAGTTTACTGCTATGGTGTACAGCTCTGGCATTAAATGTACTACATATATAGCTGGTGGTAAATTCAAAAATATGTAGATGAGCAAATCAAGTATATTGAGGGTGATGCAGAGTAGATTGATGGAAATGGGCAGCTGGAAGCAGTGGGCTGGAGGAAGGTCAGCAGCAGCAGCATCCCACAGATGGAGATTAGGCCAGTTGGTGGGAGAACCACCACAGATCTGAAGCATCCAGCTCTGGGATCAGGGACACTCAGAGAAAGGACACAGGGAGAAACAGAGTGAGTGTAATGCAATAATGGTATATATATTAAATATAATGGTAGATAGAGAAGGGCTCAGTGCATCCAGAGAGGTCCTCCAGCAGCCTAGGCCTGTAGCAGCAGAACTAGGGGCAGAACTAAGGGACGTCCAAGAGGAAGACTCCAGCTGACCCCCTCAGGGTCCCCCAGTCAGTCCTAACTATAAGATTTGTCAAAAAGGAAGGTTTTAAGCCTGGTCTTAAAAATAGAGAGGGTGTCCGCCTCCTGAACCCAAAAGGACTGTCGGTAAGTAGAAAATCATCCTGTTTTCTCAGTTTCTACCTCTAATAAATGGATTTATTTGGGGTATTTCAAACTTACTGGTAGATTTCTGGGGTTCAGAGGATTAAAATCTGATGCAAACAGCACAAACAGGCTTTTTAATCTATCATTTTATTCTTATTACATCAGAAAAAGGGAAATGTATCACAAAATATGTGAAACCTTGTTATTGTGCAAAATATTCCCTTTAAGTAGATGCAGTATTATTGAAAATACTTTAGCAGAAGGGTGATAATCACACAGTATGACCACTAGAGGGCTCTACTGAACGTTAAATAAACACAAAAACATGGGTAGCTAGTTCAGAAAAGCACATATGTTCCAAATTTGTCATTTTCAGACAGAAATACAGGCAGAAGTGGGTGTGGCTTTTATCAGGAGATGAAAATGTGGAAATGATGCATATAATTTTACAGTTCCAAGGTTGCATTTTTGTCTATTATAGCGCCCCCTGCGGTTGACTTCAGCCTTTGTTTTCCAGCACAGTATCTTCAGGGCCTGTTGGCGTCCATTACTTACTGTTTATCCATTAGACCGCATTGATGAGGACAGCTGTGTCTTTCCTTTGGTGCATATATGAAGTTTATCTTTGCAATAACGCCTCTAGATGCTGACAACCCTGAATGGTTCTTTTTGATGGTTCTCGACTGCTGTTTTTTTTTTTTAAATGTATTTTATAGAAACCAGACAGAAATTTTAATGTATTTACTGCACACAGTCAGAGCAAATTTTAGACAGAAACTGATTTAGGTTTGGTTCAGTTTCAGAGCAGATTAGCAGCGACAGAAGGAGAACGTGTTTGTGTGTCATCAGCCAGTATTTGCCCTTGTGGTGGTATAAACAGACGCTGCTTTGTGTGTGTGTGTGTGTGTGTGTGTGTGTGTGTGTGTGTGTGTGTGTGTGAGAGGGTGTGTGTGTGTGTGTGTGTGTGTGTGTGTGTGTGTGTGTGTGTGTGTGTGTGTGTGTGTACAGAAACCACACTCATCACTCAGTGACTCAGAATAAAGTCATTTTAACAGGAAACGAAGCCAAACCTCAAACATACAGCTGATCCGATCACAGCGTCCTGTAGCAGAGGTTTACACACAATATCGGCAACTTTTATTTTGTCACCGTAGTTCTGTGGAAGAAGAAGAAGATGAGTTTAACTGATGCAAGCCAACATTTCAACATGACTGTGTCCTCATTAGATCTGTGATTCTTCCAAAACTTCTCAACTCTTGTCTTTCATCATCTGAGAAAAGTTTCACAGTTTATAGACATCTGACATGTTGCAGTGATAGTTTGGCAAAATACAGGAAAACTGAGCTTAAACTGTGGCAGCAGCACCGTATTTCAATGTTTTCTTGAACTAAACAAGTTGTCTTTCTGCTATGCACAACTGAAGCTTTAATCCAGGAGAGTCAAACTCATCCTTGTCCAGGTTCCACATTCATTCATTCATTCATCCACAGTCTGATCTCCAGAGGTGGCCAGCATCATGAGCAGATGTTTTAGGCAAAAAATAACTTTTGTCAAAATATGACTTCGGCCATTATTTTTGGAAGGTGACGAATACAAAAACATGTGAAAGAGTGTAAATTAAAGTCAAGAGAAAAGTTTTTAAAAATCTAATTATTTAAACACTTTATCAGGTACATCTGGAACACATCAGATCACTGTGATCAAAAAAAGGGAATTATTCTACTTTATGTTTGATGGACTGAATGACTACAGCTGATTCATATCTACACATTTATATCCATCATAAAAAACAAACAAGAAGCTTTTGTGATGAATTGAACTGAGATAAAGACAGTTTAAGGTCGCTGCTTCTCTTTGCTTGGAATCAGTTGATTCAACTGTCTGAATAATAAAGAAGAAGAATGAATTTAAAGCAGATTCACAGGATTTGGATTCAGACACGTCCAGATGTTCATGTTAGGATTTATTCACATTGAGCCCATGTGGTTACAGACACCGATCATGTGACTTTTCTTGGTTAAATAAAGGTAAAATAACAAACATTTTGTGTTGATTTTGCATCTATTTTAGGTAATCATGTGTCATTCTGTGATAGTTTGGTGTCTATTTCATGTCATTTTGTCTAATTTTAGTCATTTTGTGCACGTTGTTACAGCGTTTTACCGCCTCTGAAGCCCTCAGGGTTTCTGCAGAAATCAGCCAGTCAAATTTAATGCTTTTTAATGTCATTTTAATGCAAGTCTGTAAAAATTTTAATGTCACAACCGTGAACTCAACAAATTACACAGGTTTGTTTTTTTTGGAAAAGATGATTTTTATATGAAAACTGTCCCCTCATTTCACTATTTCTGAATCCAGAAACCACCCCTGACCACCAACAGACTGCAGTTCTTCTCTGAATTCCACATTTTCTAGCTATTTTTACTGTACCCGACCAGCTGGAACAATTATCACAATGCTTTGGCATGTTTACACAGATGCACATATCTGACCAATCGCAGTCTATAATTACATATTAATATATTATTATTAGCAAATATTTTTCTTGAAAACTGCAGAAAGAATTTTCAATGCCACTGAGAATCAAATTGAATGATTTTTACTGCCATTTAAGGCCTTAGGTTTCATAAAATCAAGTTAATGACTATTAATGCTTTTTAATGCCCTGCAGAAACCCTGGCCCTGTAACGTATCAAACGGTAATATTTGAGATCCAGACTCTGAATCTGAACTTTTCTCATCATCCTTTGCTGTAACTTTCCCCTGACCGCCACCAGAGAGCTGTTTTTAACGCACAGTTCAACCCTCAGGAGCCACAATTTCCATGTATGTAAATTCACTGTTTCCCTGACATTTACCACTGACTGAGTCTGGATGTGACGTCTGAATGCCTCCCTCCACCTCTGCTCATAAACGTGGAGATTCATTGATCAGTGAAGCTCATCTGGATCATGTGAGGAGCTTTAAAGCTGCTACCTGCCGTTTGATTGGTGCAATCACGAGTCATGTGACTGAAAGGACTCTGAACTCTTCTGCCACTAGTTTCCATTCTATCAGCACATTGCATGGACACAAAATGTTTCCAATCCATATAATACACATTTATATTTAAACGCTTAGCATGTTGCTCCATTTCTGCCCTGACATTAAGACTAAACAGGTTTAAAACAAATCTACATAGAGTCAGTCTGTACAGGTACCCACAGGTGTTCACATGCTATATAGGTCACCTGACTGGGAATATTTACATTTTTACAACCTCCACAAACCTGTTTTTTCCAGCTAGGCTGCACATTAGAAAGATGTTTCACCGCTGAATGCAAACCCCAACAGCCTGCTCCTCTGGTTTTTAGCCATGATGCATTTATTACTGTTGATCCAGTATAGTTTAGTTTTTTCCTCTCTATTTTGTGTGAACACTGCCTGCAGTTCAGCCGAGAAGTCTGAATGTTTTTCTCGTGTGACTGCCAAGTTAAACATGCAATACATACTATACAATGGTTTAAAATGGTTTATTTTTGGAGATTTAAAAAAAAAAGAGATACACGGAATAAAGAGATTCTGAAGAAATACTGTGATTTGAAGCAGATTTTTTCCTGATGAAGCTGCATGTTACAGATGATATGTTCAAGGACCATTGGAAAATTGAAAATGCAGAGATTTTTTGCAATTTTTGGCTGATAAAATTGTATTATTTGGCTGTTTTTTTTCCAAAAAAGAAAACCTGCTGACTGTGGGTTTTAGGTGTATTTACATTTTTACAACCTTTACAGACTCTCTCAGTGTTTTTGTCACAACTAGGTCAGGAACTGATTCTCAGTAGAGCTGAGCCATGTAGAATTTTATTCTATTTTATTTATTTTTACACAATCTGGTGCAAATGGTTTGTTTTTCAATAATTTTTAAAATGCAACATGTAGAATAAAGACATTCTTGATGAAATATTGCAATTTTAAGCAGATTTTTCCCAGTGAATCTGATGATACGTTCAAGGACCGTCGGAAAGATAAACTTGTACAGATCTTTTCTGTTGTTACAGATTTGAGTTGGTAAATGGTGTGATTTTGGTTGTAATTAAAAAAATAAAACCTGAATGTGGATTTTGGAATTCAGAGAACTTGTCTAGGAATATTTGCAGTTTTATAAATTCTGCTTTTTCTCCACACAGCCTGCAGTTCACCTGAAAACGTTCTAGAATTTTTGGCAACCACTGGTCACTCATGGATTTTTTTTATTTTATTGACTATTGGAAAGTTGAAACGCCAATGATTTTAATTTTATTTTCAAATTTTTACAGTTTCTTGTTTCTAAATTGCATCAATTTAGTTTTTAAGAAAAAAAAAAGGAAAAAAGAAAACATGAAACCTGACAGCAGGCTTTGGGGCTCTGAGGAATAAAAAACTCCTGTAGTTCAAACCCTGAGCTCAAAGAGAAACAGGAGGACTGTGTGTGTGTGTGTGTGTGTGTGTGTGTGTGTGTGTGTGTGTGTGTGTGTGTGTGTGTGTGTGTGTGTGTGTGTGTGTGTGTGTGTGTGTGTGTGTGTGTTCTCTCAGGTGTGGCAGGTGAGGACAGACTGAACCCTCCTCCTAAAGCTTTAAGCTGTAGATCACATCCAGACACACCTGCCAAAGCCACGTCTCTGATTGGACGGTTTGAACAAACGCAGCCTCTGATTGGTCGTTTCCTGAGTTTGAACCATTCAAACAGAGGCCTGAGGGTAAGAACTTAAATAAAAACACAACAAACAGGACTTTTAGGAAAATACTTCCACAACTTATATGGCTTTTACTTTGCTGTGAGAATGATTTCAGCGAGGGGACATTCATCTTTTTTTTTTTTTTTTTTTTTTTTTTTTTGGTTTTGTACAGGAATTGAATTAAGGCGAGACAGTTTCTGTAAACATAAAACAAAACATCTGTGAAAACAATAATCATAACGAGAAATAAAACCCCTTATATAATCCAAACAAACAAACAAAATGTCACAAATTGTTTACAGCATAGAACGGTACTATTTACAGGCTGCTCGCGTTGTTCTCGAACACATCATACCTACATGTTGGTTTTAATACATTCTGTGCTGTGTGTTATCCCAAACCGGAGACTTTAACATGTTTGAAAGACTTTTTTGGGGGCGTTTTGTGGAAGAAAACGCACAAAACAGCAAAAAAAAAAGTCACTGAGCTTTTGAATGTGTGACTTGCAGACCAGCTATGATCTTCAGCTCCAGTTACTCAGGTGTTCTTTCCTTTTTTAAAAATAAAATAAATACTTTTCCCACTGGAGATCAGTACATGATGAAGTCTGAGATCACACAGGAATCACACGAAGCACAGGAAGGAATCATGTGAGATCGGACGATGAAATACTCGAGAAACAAAAAGCGTGATCCGGCTGAAAAAGCTCAACTTCAAATAAGACAAAAAGCCGTTTGCTTGCTTTTTTTTCCCAGATGAAAGTTAGGTGCTCTGATGAACTGAAGAAGCTTTAATTTAATCCAATCCAATTGTGGCTAAAATTAAAAAAACAAAAACAAAAAACAAAAACTAAAACATCCGAGCAGCTCCGCCCCGAAGCAAGCTTTCCCTCCAAAACTCAAAGAATGTCACCACCTTCCCGCCCTTTTTCTCCTTCTTTGCTTTTCCACCTTCACCTCTCCAGCTCGTTCCTGCGTGCTGCATCTTGCCGCCTTCAACTTTTCCCTCCTCTGTCAGCTCTCACACATCTCTACTGAGGATTTAAACAAACAGCGCCAAGCATGATGGGAAATAAAGGCGGGGAGGATAAAGACGAAGCGAAAACAGCTGGAAGGAAGCCAGCAAAGATTATAGAAGGACACCAGGGCTGAGAAACTGAGTGTTACTTGGTGTAGTGGTGTTTAAGTCATGGACTGCAGCTTTTATGTATTAAAGGTTAGAAAGTGAACATCCGATGAAACATTCGTGTTTACATCCTCATTGTGTCTGTATTTTGTTGATGGATGACTTTCACTGGATTAATCTCCTGTATCGCTGCATGACCAGCCGACTCAATCAATCAACACCTCGAACACGCTCTTATTTACTGGCTCTCCTCCGGATTATGTGAACTGGAAATATCCAACCTCCTTGCTGGGTTTCAAAGCAAACACTTGCAATTATACGATTAGAGATGATTCCAGAGCTGAACCTTTCAATGGAAAATAAAGCGGTGAGAGCTTTCTGGTGGAGGAACCTTTGAAAACCCAGCGAGCTGAGTTTTCAAAGGTTCCTCCACCAGAATCATTGGTTCTGGATCATCTACTAGAACCAATGGGTTCTTCGGTGTGTTTTCAAAGGTTCATCCACATAGCAAAAGCTGATTTCTGGCTTTATTTTTCTATTGCGGGTTGTAAACTCATTCAGAAACAGCAAAAAAACCCCACTTTAAAACACCAAAAACAACATTAATTAACACACTGGCTTCATGTTTAGGTCTGCTGTTTTAAACGAGATCTTCAGGAGTCTTAGTCTTTTTGAATTTACTTGTAATTTACCAACTCATTCCTCTAAAGAGCTTCTGATTTACACCTGGTCACCACTAGATGAAAATCAACCCAATAATCTGACTCCTAAAATAACAAAAACACAACATTTATTCACTCCAACCAGCAAAAACCTGCATGTTTAACACAACAGTCCTCCAATAAATCCTCCTGTATGAAGGTTTCAGCTGTTTTATAGAGAATTTAGTTACACTGACTGGTGTTTCTGGTATTTAAGCTTGCCTCATTGATATGAAGTTGATGGATGAAATAACAGAAACACCCGTCAGTGTGTTCAACAGAACCACAAACGATCGATGCAATCAGTGTATAATTAATCCTCTAAAAACCAGCTGATGGCTCTGACTGGAACTTTCATGACGGACCATTTATTGCCAGATGGTTGCGTTAGAACACGTTAGCTTTAGCAGGGTGGAGCTAATAAAGTGGATATTCATACATCTAAACATGAACTCGGGTCCCTTCTGTATACATCGCTCTAAATTTAACAAGCTCAGACATCTCTGCACCTAAATCAGTTCCTCTCTAGTCAGAAACTCGCTCAAGAGTTTTGGTTTTGCTGATCCTGCTTCATTAAACTTCAGGTAACTGAGCCTCCATTAGCATTTATCTGATGGATCAAATGAACCAAACTCTGAGCTAAACCAAAAACAAACACTCTGGAATACGTTTCATATCATAATATGTTCATATAGGTTTGGCTTTTTTTGTGTCCATGAGATAAGAGATACACTCAGTCTATCTTATATTTGCACGAATGTTTGCATGAGTTTTTAATATATTCAACAAGATCCTAATTATTTTTTTTTTAAATTTTGTCATTTTATACCAGTTTTAACACCTTTTACTTTCATTCTTTTGGGTATTAAGTTCAAAGAAATCCCTCAAAACTCACCTTTATATATATATATATATATATATATATATATATATATATATATATATATATATATATATATATATATATATATATATATATATATATATATATATATATATATACATATATATACATAAAATCTTTTTTAAAAGATTATTCATCATGTAAATATCTACAAATTCAGTTTATAAATAACTTGTGCTAATATTTATTATTAGTTTATTATTGTTCATGTTTTTATATCTTTTAATAAAGTATTTTTTGTGCTATATAAATAAAAATTATTTTTATTATTTGGGGGTATTATGTTGCTCTAAAAGGGGGTGTGTTCTACACAGTAAATGCCAGTTAATAAAAAAAATTTAATTGCGATCTTATTTTTGCAAAGATCTGTGAAAACAGAAATATTAGAAAAACGGCAGTAAAGTTTTGAAATAACCTCAGTGAACAAATAGGAAACACAGAAAAACCTCGAGTGAAAACGTGTTAGAAACCAACAAACTGAGATATTCTGGATCCAATGAAGCTCCAAAGGTCGACGCTCCACCCGCCTGGGACAGACAGCGACATGAAACAAACCACAGCATTTTTGTGAACCTGAACGTCTACATGTGTGGCCTCGTGTGTCCTCAGGTTTCCAGCAGGATAAAGAGAGTCACTCATCAGCCGTCAGTCCGTCAGCTTCGGACCACGAGACGAGGAGCTTCCCCCAAAAGGAAGCGAGACAAAAGCTGAAGGAGGACGCTTGTTGACGGCAGGTGGAGGAGGAAGAGGAGGAGGAGATGATCCATTCGGGATAAAAAAGCTCCAAAAACTAATAAATCAGATCAACAATAACAGCTCACAGTCCAAACCTGGATCCAGGGTCTGGGTGGAATGGAGGAGAGAGGCGGATGATGGGATGGCTGGTCGGACGAAGGCTTCACAGGAAACCAGCCGGATCCTCCTCCTCCTCCAGCCTGCACAAGGAAATCAAGGGAAACTAAATGATGTTCAGGCCTGAAGAGAGAGAAAAAAGAGAAAAGAAGATGTTAGCAGAGCATCATTATGACGGAAAAAATGCATTTTTACTGCAACCTGAACTGAAATCCAAGCAGGTTCTGAGCTAATTTTTAGATACTTCTGTCACATTTTTACTAATTTTTCACCACAGTATAAAGTCCACCTCTATGGAAACAGAACAACCACGAACACAAGGAGAGAGAACTCAGAAATGTCTCCGAAGTTACAGAGTTATGAATTATGAGAAAATTTAAAGTTTCGTTGATTCAACGTTTTGCAAAAACTTGAATCAACGTTCTGCATAAAAAATGAAGGAAACACTGGAACCAACGTGCAACACTTCTCCAAGTGCTCCAAGTTCTCCAACTCCAAGTTCTCCAGCTGGTTTCTCCTGAAGCTCCTACGGTTTAAAGGTGGAACATTTCAAGTCATGAACCTCCTCGTTAGTCTTTGTCATGGTGCCCGTTGCTGCTAAACTCCCACAATGCTCTCTGCTTTAACATGAACTGCCCATCGTCCAACATGACGCACAAAACAACAAAAACAAGAAACAAAATGACAAAAACAAGACACAAAACGATAAAAATGAGACGCAAAACAACAAAAACGAGACACAAAATGGAGGTGAGCTAACTGAACATGGCACGTTCACTGACATCAGGTAAATGTGGAACTGAACAATAAACACTGAAACCTCAACATCAACAACAATATCAGTCCGTTACAATATTCTGTTATCTTCTAGTAAAATGATTCATACATGCATGAAAGTCGTTGGTATTCATGACTTTATGAAGAACTGATCGATATCATGATGCACGGAACGGATTTGGTTACATTTTCAATGGAGTTCCGACTTACGGAGAAAATCGACTCCGTAGGAACGGAACTCTGATGGAAGTGGAGAACCTCCTGTATTCCAAAAACATCATCTAATCGTTCCATGACAAACTCTCAAGAATACCAGATCCAGATGCCTGGACTGTGAGAAAACCTGATATGTAAACCTGTGAGAACATCAGTCTGCTGCACATCATCACCTCCTTCTGGTCTGAACTCAGAGATATGCAACAGAAAACTCGCTGCTGGTAAATTATTCAACATTTTGATGTTACAAAGGATGCTGCGCTTTGTGACCAACAATCTGTCAAACATTCATCTCAACTCAATCCATGGATTTGCTCTACATTGTTTTAACGTGTAAATACTCCTGGTGTTTCAGTCTGAGTATTGAGTCGTTTCATCCACAAACATCTCCAGCAGGAAGATCTGAGTCCTTCATCATGTCTGCAGCTCGTTTGACTGAAGCTTCGTCCGTCGTCTCACAGATCAAAGAGGAAAAACTCTCAGTAAACAGCTGAGAGGCTGCAGGGCTCAGACTGCTCTTTAAAGACATCATCTCATCTCAGAGCCTCACACACACTCAGAACACACACACTCAGAACACACACTCAGAACACACACACTCAGAGCACACACACTCAGAGCACACACACTCAGAACACACACTCAGAACACACACACTCAGAACACACACACTCAGAGCACACACTCAGAGCACACACACTCAGAGCACACACTCAGAACACACACACTCAGAGCACACACTCAGAACACACACACTCAGAGCACACACTCAGAACACACAATCTCAGAACACACACACTCAGAGCACACACTCAGAGCACACACTCAGAACACACACACTCAGAGCACACACTCAGAACACACAATCTCAGAACACACACACTCAGAGCACACACTCAGAGCACACACTCAGAACACACACACTCAGAGCACACACTCAGAACACACACACTCAGAGCACACACACTCAGAACACACACACTCAGAGCACACACTCAGAGCACACACACTCAGAACACACACTCAGAGCACACACACTCAGAGCACACACTCAGAACACACACTCAGGACACACACTCAGAACACACACACTCAGAACACACACACTCAGAACACACACTCAGAGCACACACTCAGAACACACACACTCAGAGCACACACACTCAGAACACACACTCAGAGCACACACACTCAGAGCACACACACTCAGAACACACACTCAGAGCACACACACTCAGAGCACACACTCAGAACACACACTCAGGACACACACTCAGAACACACACACTCAGAACACACACACTCAGAGCACACACTCAGAACACACACACTCAGAACACACACACTCAGAGCACACACTCAGAGCACACACTCAGAACACACACACTCAGAGCACACACTCAGAACACACACACTCAGAGCACACACTCAGAACACACACACTCAGAACACACACTCAGAGCACACACACTCAGAGCACACACTCAGAACACACACTCAGGACACACACTCAGAACACACACACTCAGAACACACACACTCAGAACACACACTCAGAGCACACACTCAGAACACACACACTCAGAACACACACACTCAGAACACACACTCAGAACACACACTCAGAACACACACACTCAGAACACACACTCAGAACACACACTCAGAACACACACACTCAGAACACACACTCAGAACACACACTCAGAGCACACACTCAGAACACACACACTCAGAACACACACTCAGAGCACACACTCAGAACACACACACTCAGAGCACACACTCAGAGCACACACTCAGAACACACACTCAGAACACACACTCAGAACACACACACTCAGAGCACACACACTCAGAGCACACACTCAGAACACACACACTCAGAGCACACACTCAGAACACACACACTCAGAACACACACTCAGAGCACACACACTCAGAGCACACACTCAGAACACACAATCTCAGAACACACACACTCAGAGCACACACTCAGAGCACACACTCAGAACACACACACTCAGAGCACACACTCAGAACACACACACTCAGAGCACACACTCAGAACACACACACTCAGAGCACACACTCAGAACACACACACTCAGAACACACACTCAGAGCACACACACTCAGAGCACACACTCAGAACACACACTCAGGACACACACTCAGAACACACACACTCAGAACACACACACTCAGAACACACACTCAGAACACACACACTCAGAACACACACACTCAGAGCACACACACTCAGGACACACACTCAGAACACACACACTCAGAACACACACACTCAGAACACACACTCAGAACACACACTCAGAACACACACACTCAGAACACACACTCAGAACACACACTCAGAACACACACACTCAGAACACACACTCAGAACACACACTCAGAACACACAATCTCAGAACACACACACTCAGAGCACACACTCAGAGCACACACTCAGAACACACACACTCAGAGCACACACTCAGAACACACACACTCAGAGCACACACTCAGAACACACACACTCAGAGCACACACTCAGAACACACACACTCAGAACACACACTCAGAGCACACACACTCAGAGCACACACTCAGAACACACACTCAGGACACACACTCAGAACACACACACTCAGAACACACACACTCAGAACACACACTCAGAACACACACTCAGAACACACACACTCAGAACACACACTCAGAACACACACTCAGAACACACACACTCAGAACACACACTCAGAACACACACTCAGAGCACACACTCAGAACACACACACTCAGAACACACACTCAGAGCACACACTCAGAACACACACACTCAGAACACACACTCAGAACACACACTCAGAACACACACTCAGAACACACACACTCAGAACACACACACTCACACCCGGGGCTGTGTTTGCTCGACCGAGTGGAGCCAAACCTTCGTAGCTACTCTTCAACAAAAACAGATAAAAACACAGCATCTCAGTCATGGGACATACTGGAAAAATGTTCAGTTTTAGTTGACCCATCAGGAAACTACACAATTTTCATCATTTAGTTGTTAAGAGTTTGTCTGTTTAAACAATAATATGCACTGTTTGCCCAAATTTACTTGCACACTAGTAATGGTCACCTAATTATCACATCCAAATCAAGTCAATTGTGATTTGGATATCTCCCACTTAGTGGCTCCGTCATGTAAATTATGAGGGTTTTTTCTGTGATTTTAAAAGTTACTATCCTTAAAAGAAGAAAAGGTGCATCTGAAATATGACAAAAAAAAAAGTCACTCGACATCAGCACTTCTCAGAAAAACACATTTACCACCTAAAGCCAATGGAAATCAGACAGGAAGGAAAACTGATGCAACAATGTGCATGTGTGTTGAGGAGTGTAAAGCAGGTTATTTTCTGATGCTACAATTTACAGATGTTCCCTGAACACATCTGTGCACAGAGAAGCCTCTAGTCTCCACCCAGTTAGTGCAATGAGACTGGAAACTAGTTTCCCAGCAGTGAAGTTTTAATAGCAGATTTACCTGAAACTGTGATTCTATCTACCTGGATTACACCATGAGGGAAATGTGATTACTCTGCCAAGGAACACGGCAGAGTTATGTGACGATCGGCATACATTTGTCCATTTGTCTGTCAGCAACATTGCTCAAAAACAGACCACCGGATTTGGATTAAATTTCCAGGGAAGGTCAGAAATGACAGAAGGACCAAGTGATTAGATTTTGGCAGTGATGTGATTTATAATCTTGATCCATAGATTGGTTAAAGATTTCTGTCTTGTGTTTGTTGCGTGTCTCATTTTTGTCATCTTGTGTATTTTTGACAGTGCCATATGGGGGAATGAGCAGCCTTGGAGGAGGACTGAGCTCTCTGAGTGCTTTTCTTGTATTAGTGCACATTGTCATGTTGCAAAAATGTGTAATTTCCTACTCTGGCAGCGGCTGTTACCCAATAGTTTGAGTGTAAGACATTACTAGGAGTCATCAGAGGGGCTTACCAGCAGAGCAGGACTTCTTTAGTACGGCGACTCGACCCTGAGGAAACAGAAAACAGTGATTAGCGCTGACGTCCTCCTAGCGCTGCTTCAACAGCACAATTATCACAGAGCAGAGATGACCTGCATTCAATCAGATACCGTTTAAGAGTTTAAGGTTTCAGACGCTTCAAGCAGCGGCAGTAAACAGGATTTAATGGGAATAAACAGGAGTTCAGGTCACCATCACTTCCTTGACACACATTGAGGATTACATAACCTCAACTAACATGTTGGCACAGTGGCAGCGTTAAAACCGCCTCACACCCACATCCTCCCGCTCATCTACGGAGGAAAACCACAGGAGGAGGAGGTGAACCTGAAGGCAACACCTTGACCATGAAAACGGAGCTAAAAGCTGCATGACTGGAAGACAAACACTCTAATATAAAGTTCTGCATCTCCATGGAAACACCACGACCTCTGTGTATTATGACAGTTATAACGCCTTAAATCAGAAAAAAATTAAGTTGAACTTCTTTGATTATTTATTTGACAAACTGAGTAATTTTACATGTACAAAATTTGTTTGTCCATGTGCCCCCAAAATAATAAGGTCTCCACATACTATAGATATTTAATTATTTACATTTTTCCGTGGAAACACAGCCTGTAGTTCAACCATAAAGTCCCTGATTTTTTGCTCCATAGCTGCTGGTTGCAATTTGTTAGGGAATTCTGCGATGTCGAAAGAAGAATCAGGAGGCAAACTTAGAGACACTCTGGAGACTCAGATGGCTGATGTTGAGAATAAGGTTTACTGAATTCAGGAGGAATGATCCAGCGAGTTACACAGTGATGTGAGCACTGGCAGCATCAGTTCTGAGGAGTCTCT
The DNA here is from genome assembly GCF_022539595.1 of Amphiprion ocellaris. Taxonomy (NCBI): domain Eukaryota; kingdom Metazoa; phylum Chordata; class Actinopteri; family Pomacentridae; genus Amphiprion; species Amphiprion ocellaris. Next base: position 2,126,379 of record NC_072780.1, on the reverse strand, counting down.
CTGGCCTTGGCTACTTATACTGTTTAGAAGGCATGCTGTGTTTATGTTACACTCCAAATACGGAGACAGGACTGTTAACTCAGGCTGCATCTGGCAAAGAATACCACAATATAACCTTGCTTTCCTTACAAACAGTTGTCTTCCACCCCTATGTTATCTTTAGCAAGCGTCTGTCTGTCTCAGGGTCCTATTAGGGACAGAGAGACCATAAACAGGTTTGCATCCTCCCTTTAGGAAAAACATGGGTCAAGGGTGACATCCTGTAGAGTAATTTGGGGTGACTTGGTACCTACACTTGATTTAGGGTGACTGCAGTTGGCAGAAACACTGGCATTTAGGATCTCCTGAACTAGAACCACCTCAGTCGTGAGAAAGTGAGTACCGTAATTTTTCCTCAACATAGGTGAGTCATTAACGCCTTTCTGGATGCATCTAGACGTGCAGAATTTTTAGTTTTTTACAGAATCTGGTTTGAGCAAACAGTTTATTTTTGTAAAATATTTTAAATGAGACATATGGAATAAATATGTAATTGATTTTAGGTTTGGTTCATTTTCTCTCCACATCACACAAGATATGTTCAAAGACTGTTGGTAAGATGAAAATCCAATCCTTCTTTCTGTCCTGGGGGAACTTCACATCCCACATGATGCATCCACGGACCATCAGAGAGTTAAAAATCCAATCATTCCTTCCATACTTGCACTAAATACTGATAAATGGTGTCATTTTTGTGATTTTTTAAAGATAATAAACCTTTCATACCTATCAGCAAACTTCTCCTATCTGCTCAGAGTCGACACAGCCTGCAGTTCAGCCTAAATCTCAGGGAATTATTGTTCCATGACTCCTGGTTGCAGCTGTGTCACTAATGTCTTTCTGGTTGCATCTAGAAGAGCATAATTTACTGTTTTTTGCAGAATATGATTAAGACCAATTATTTATTTTTGGTAAATTTTTGAATGAGATGTTTTCTGATGAAACTGTCAAAACGTTAATAAAGTCCAACATTTCTCACTACTTTTGTATTTTGATGATTTTTGAAAGATTAAAACCTCTAAATTATCCAAGCAACAACTATAAAGTTCATTCTCCAGCAAACAGAGGCCACTTTTCCATCAGGTTACAGTCTGATCTCTGCAGCTTCACCTCCATGAAGGATGAAACTGCTGCAGAACGTCTGACCTCCTCCTCACTGTGATTCCATTTACTCTCCTTCAAACCTTCGTTTGACCTCTGAGAAGCTTTCAGGGAGTCAGGGAGGGATTTCTCCGAGCAAACATCAGACCAGCGTCTTTGAAAATAGCTTTTTGTTCAACCATTGAATCTTATCACAGAAACTAGGAAACATTTTTTCACAGGTCGCTGATAAAAGGAGCCAGTAGACGAAACATCAGGGTTCAAACATGCAAAAGTTCAGCAGCAATATAGCAGGAGGTCAAAAGTGAGGAAATATGTCAGGAAACCATCCTGCAGCTGTTCATAAACATATTCAGGAAATAAAAGTGTTCACATGGTGCAGAGAGAAGACGCAGAGTTTTCATTTTAGCGCTTTTGGTTCAATGTTTGGTTCCTGCAACAGAATTCTCATATTTGAGCATTTTATTATCCAACTTCTGAACATGTGATTTGTGGTTTGAAATTGGAAATACGTTGATGTTGTTGAATCTCAAATATTGCTACCAGTAATTAACGTCTGTCATTTCCTGGGGAGAAATAAAGAACTTTATCTTTATCTTTATCTTCCTGCTGAAGAGGTTAAAGTTTTGCTTTAAATCAATATATTTGAGCCCCTGAACTCAAATCAGCCACTAAATTATCATTTCTATAAGATAAATATCTAAAATTCATAAATTTAATTTAACTCAAATCAACCGTGCTTCTTCAAAAGTCTTCTTTTATGCAATCAACGGCCAAAAGCCAGCAAATATATTCATTTTTCAGGAAGATAAAACAAAGAAAAAGCAGAAAATCGTCAAATTTTGAGAAAGTGGAAGCAGAGAATTATTCATATTTTTGGTTTTAAAACACCTGAAGTGACGAATCACAGATCCACAACTCTACTAACGATTGTTTAAAGCACTAATTCATGCATTAATGCAGAGACTAATTAGGATATAAATTAATGGTTGGAGTTCTGATTCTTATCACATATTTGCACAAATCTTAAATGCACTTAAATTCAAACATCTGCATGAACGGTGATTATATGGAGTTGTAAAATGCTAGAAACAAAAAAATCTACTTTTAAGTTGTAAGAACTACAGTCTCCCTTTAATGTCCTCTATTTTTTACTTATCACTGCTTTATTTGTGATCTTGCACCTTTTAAAACGTTTCTTTGCTCCTCTTTCGGCCTCTAAATCACTTCACTATTCTGGTCCTGAATGCAGGTTTTCCTTCAGAAAAGAAGCCAAAGAAGCTTCAGCTCTGCAGCATGACGGCTGGAAGCGAAGTGAAAACGAGCGACGGATGATTTGAGGTAAACCAGGAGACGGAAGCGGCCGCTGTGGCTTCACCCCAAACAGAAACGGAAGTAAGATGAGATGGAGGAGATGACTGAGGAACTGCAGGGAGACAAAGACGAGCAGCGACACAAACGTGAGCAGAAGAAGACAAGTGCAGACATGACAGCGACATTCCTGCCATTCCCTGGAACGCCGGCCTCGCCCTGCTGGAAGGAAAACAACAACCGATTCTCCGACACTCCGCTGAAGACGAGGAGCTTCTTTAGAAAAAAGGAACTTCAAAAATCATTGGTTTGTTGTTTTAACACTTTGTGCGTCTTTGTGTTGTCAGGTTGCTGCAGGGAATCTCTGTGTTTGTGTGTAAATTCACTTTAAAGGTCAACCAAGTGCCACACCAGCAACCACACGGTTTACAGCAAACACAAGAGTAACGTTAAACCCAACTCAGGTGTGAAACAAGCAGCCAGAATCACCCAAATATATTTTTTCTAATTAGAAATTAGCTGTTTCTGACTCATTTAACCCACCAGACAGTTTAAAAAGCATTTTATCTTTTAAAAAAAAATTCCCAAATTACATGCTTTATCTGTGCATGAAACTCTAAAAACTGAAAAAATAAAAAATCAACTTTGTGTGGACTCATCTGGAAATCTGCAGCTGTTCCTGTAAGTTTGTCTCATTTAATTCATTTAAAACCAGAAAGAATGGGATCAAATTCAGTCAGTCACCAAACTGAGCAACGCTGGGCTCCAGAGCTCAGAGACACCGGAGACCAATCGTCATGTCTCCATGACCAGGTCAAAGTAAGACCTGAAAACTGCAGCAAAAAACATTATTTTTACTTCTACCTGACAAAATGTTTAAAAACCCTCTGAACCAAAAAATCTTTTTTCTTTGGGGAAAAAATAACAAAATTACACCATTTAACAGATCCAAAGATTGTAAAAACAGAATCAAATTCTGAAATTTCCACTTTCCCGATGGTCCTTGAACTACTCGTCTTTGCAGATCCATCCATAAAATGAACCAAATCTGGACTTTAAATTGAAATATTTCATCAAAATCACTGCATTCTACATTTCTCATTTGAAAACTCGCCAAAAATACAGCCTCTCCACTGAGAGAAACAAACAAATAAAAAAAAATCTGAGGCTTTTAGCACAACTTGTTGGAATCAGCTGCGATGAGAGTTTTCGGTTGAACTGCAGGCACAGAGAGGAGACACGTATGGGAAGAGATTATGAATGAAAATTGTAAAAGATCCATAGAATGTGGAAAATAAAACCAACTGGATGAATAAAATCAACACAGCTTGGCTCCAAAACGGTGAACAGAGGAGGGAGTTGTTAGAGATACATCCAGCACAGTGAAACATCGTGTTGATTCGCAGAGTTTGTGTCGAGGCTGTAAAAACGTACGTAGTTAAATATCTACAGCATGTGGAGCCAACTTTTCTTTTCCAGTATTAGTTCCACCTTTGGGCACGCAGAAAAAATGTTGCGCACATTGGTTTGAGTTGTTTTTTCGTCGTAAAACACTCAAATAAATCATGAAAGAAATTCTACTTTCATTTTTTGGATTTATGGCTTCATAACTGTCACCCTGCAGAGAAGATATTCAGGTTTTCCCTACGTTTAGCCATGAACTGCAAAAAAAAAAAAAAAAGTGCTGTTTTTACTGTTCAATATTGGCAGCTGTGGTCGCCAGAACGCGCCGGTAAAATCACGGTAAAACATTTACAACATTTAAATGTGTTGATATTGTTGATTTTAGGGCTAAAAACATGCTTCATTTTATATTTTACTGTAAAAAAAAAAAACTTTTAACCTTTAAAAACTTGAAAATTTACATGAAAATACCACCTAAAATAAAGTTTGTGTAAGTTATTATAAATATTACAGAATTTTTCCATCATCAGCACAACAGTTACTGTATTTAACATTAAATATGTGAATTTTTAGCAAAAATGGCGCTTAAAGCTGTCATAAATATTAAAGCTTATGTCCGTTAACACAAAAGTGCATTTATTTGACCGCCACAACCTGTATTTTTTACATGTAATAAATACAGAAATTGCCATATTGTAAATGTTTCCATTATCAGTACAACAATATGTACATTTAACTGTGAAAAAAATGGATTCTTTTCAAGAATTAAATACAAAAATTACAGTATTGTTCTACATATTAGGGCATTTTTCCATTTAAAACTGTGCAGGAGTCGGGAAATGTGTTTTATCAAGAGAAAAAAACTTTAAAAAATGCACTTTTCTACTGATTAACTTATTTACTGTGATTTAGTGTTAAATAAATAGCATCCAACTGTTTTAGAGTTTACAGATTTTTACCATCATGGTTTGACAGTTTTTCACCCTAAAATCTACAAACATTTTTACAGCGTGGTGTATTGTTTCTGTAGAGGTTCAGGACTTTTTAAAATTTTATTTTAGCGAATAAAAATGATATGAGGATTCAGGAGCAGTTCTCACATGCTAAACCCTCAAAAACATGCAAAATATTTCAATTTCTGCATCGGATCGGCTGAAAAACGAGCTGCAGCTTAAGATTTTTAACTGGTAATAAGCAGAACCGTCAGCGTGGTCGTGGATAAAAGTCATTTGGTTTCATGTTTGATGCCTTTCTGGAGCCAGGAACGCCGGGTGGAAGATGTAAAGCTCAATATCCAACTAGTAATTACGACGGAGGGGTGTGACGTGAACGGGTTTTCCCAGCTGGCAGCTTGTTTTTCTGCAGAGGAGCAGATAGAGGAAGCTCTGACTGGTTTTCCATTAAACGCTTTGCTGCTGCTGGAAAAAAGTGGATCCAAGCACAGAAAGGGAAAAGAGAAATATGTATTTTAACTAGAAAACTGCGGTTAATGTCACCAATTAAAGACTTAATGTATCTCAGCGTGGAGTCAGCGGCTCCCTGTAATTAGCTCAAGATTAAGCAATTCATCAAATGAGAAAATAACTGCTGATTGAACACAGAAAGCTAATTACAGGGTGAAGCTTTCTCCTCAGATGTGTCAGATCGGATTCAGAGTTTGTGTTAACTGTAGATTTGTAGTCGCTGAGGAGAAGAATCCGACCAGAGGATCCGCTGAAGCCGTCGACTGATTCCCATCCAGCTGAGAACCAGAGTCGACTGGTTTCACCACAAACCTCTGATTTCACGTCACGGTAAACAGAGCTGGGATGATTAATCGACTGATCACCAACATTTTTTTGGTTTAATTCACCAGTTTGAGTAATTTTTTTTAGGAAAATTCTCTGACTGAAGCTTCTAAAATGTGAATATTTTCTGGTTTCTTTCCTCCTTTTCGACAGAAGACTGAAGATCTTTGGGTTGTGGACAGAATGAGACATTTGAAGGCGTCATCTTGGACATTTTTCTATGATTTTCTGACATTTCATAGACCAAAAAAAGATCAACAGTTAGCTTCTTATTCAGAACATTAAATTTGACTTTTTATATTTTAAATCTAAGGAGGTCACTATCATTATCAAGTCCAAATACATCTCAAAAAGTTTGGAAACATCCAGCTTATTTATCTGTTTAATCCACTGAAGATTTATTTTAGTTAAATGAATGTTTCATTTACAAAATGTCCAAAAAATAGGGACAAATTCCTGCAATCTCCAAGATTTAACATATTAAAACATATTGTTGTATCCGACCAACAGTCCAAAACCCAAAATATTCACTTCACCATCCTTTCAAACAAGCTGGAACCAACAACTGTGTGTTAGTTTTGCAAAGAACTGAGAAATTATCACTTATAAAGAGACTTTCAGATTAATTTTCTGTCAGTTGTCTACTTATTTAGTCTATTTATATTATTTTATCATGAAAAAAATGCATTTCATAGGTCAGAACAAACTTAAAAACATGAATAACCGTAAAAACTAATTTCAAGTTTTGATTTCCGGCTAATTTAATTAATAAATGCAAACTGGAGGTTTATTTACTGTGTTTTCCTGCAGCATTGTGATGCAGATATTTAATAAAAACTGGCCAAGTGGAATTAAAGAAACATATTCATGACTGAAACCAGTAGGACCCTGAACTACACACAGTATCGGCTGTCAGTGAACGCAACACGACAAAGAAAAAAACGCCCAGAAACTGAAGAATAAGATGTGAAAGTGAAGCCAGAGGACGAGTAGTTTACCTCCGAACTGCAATAAAAACTGTTTAAAACTTCTCAGTTCAGTTCTGGATTGAAACCATCACACAGAGGGCAGCTAGATGTGGTTTCTGCCCCATGAATAAACCTCCAGATACCCCAACGCCACCCAGCGCCGAGCTGGAGGCGGAGCCAGAATGGCTGTGATTGACAGCTAAGGTGAAGGAATGCAGTCAGACGGTGTTTAGAAAATACCGAAAGCACAGATGGATTTAAACCCGACGACTAGACCACGGATGAAGAGTGTGTTTGAGCTGAACTGAAGAAAAAGAAAAGATGTTCAACCCTGTGTTGTGACTGAGAATCTGTTTGGTTCTATACAGTAAATCTACACGTTTCTCTCAAACATGTTTCACATTTTCAACATTTTCTCTCTGCTTCCGGTTTAAAACACAGCTGTAATTATTAGCAGGTCATTCCAGACAAAACCAACAAAACGTACAAAAGTTCCCCTTAATTCTCTCAGAATCAGATGATTTATTATCTCCAGTAACTTTAGTTTATTGAATGAAAACGTAAAATTTTACCTTCATTTTGTGAACATTTTCAGGCCCTTGGAGAACAAAAAGTTTTGTCTTTTTAATTTACTTTTTCCATCATTTCTGAGCCTCAGATCAGTTTTACATCCACTAAAGGTGTCACAATGTAAACACTAAAGAAGCTTTTGTCCATTTTTTTATAACCAACTTTGAGCATCAGTATTATGGGACGTATCCTAATCTGAACAGTAAAACTGCAGCAGTTTGATGTCTATGAGTCCTAGAAACAATCATTGGTACCCTGGACGTGTTTCTGCTTAGTTTGTCCAATATAGTTAAAAAATTGTCCAAAATGAATCAAAGATTGTGCAAAATAGCTCAAACCACCTCAAAATCTTTACAAAATGGAAAAAACTTGCCCAAAATTACGCAAAATTTGTCCAAGATGACTCAAAAAAATGGCTTAAAAACAGCAAACAGAGGAGCGGGTTGTCAGAAGATCCATTCACTACAGTGAAACATCTTTATAGATCTGGTGCAGGTTGGTGTGAAAAACAAGTTCATAGAGGTTAAATTATAGAGTCATATATAACAGCAGTGCAGTACATACAGCCACGTTTTTCTCCCATGCTTATTCCCATGCTTTCATTTTACAAAAATGCTCATTTAATAACACGATGAACTAAACAGAACTGCTGCGGCTGCAGTTAAATGCAAAAAAAAAAAAAAAAAATACGTTAAGTTTGGTGATTTAACCTTCTAAACCCCCCAAAATTACAGCATTTATCAGAGGAAAAAACTGTAAAAACAGAAATAATCTTCAGGTTTCAACTTCCTGATCGTCCATGAACTACACATCTGACATATCGTCACAAATCACTTTATTCTTCATGTCTTATTTAAAATTTAGCTAAAAATAAATAATTTTGTTTATCCTGATGTGGTAAAAAAACAAAAATTTAGCGATCCTTTGTGCAAAATTCAAGCTATTTGTGACTCAGCTGTGACCAACAGAAATATGAGGAAAATTCAGAGAGGTTTCAGCTGAACTGCAGGCTGTGTTTAGTTTTTTTAGTTTTGTTTTTCAGTTTTTGTAAAAGTAAATGAAAACAGAAGCCAGTGTTGAGTTCTCTCTGCTTCTAGTCATGGTTATTCTGTTTCCATATAGAAACAGGAGTTTATATTTCAGTTAAAAACGTCACAGGAGCAAAAAAAGAAAAACACTCAGGAGCTGCTTGGAGTTGAGAGATTTCAGTCTATGAAGCATCAGCCTCATGTTTGCTGCAGGTTTAGCAGAGACTCTGGTGTTTAACTGCTGAACCTGAGAGGAATACGGCTGCTGATAGTTACTGATTTTATCGTTTAAATCCTCTGATGACGTGAACGCTGCAGGTTTTCTCAGACCTGGTTTCTGCAGGTGGTTCTTCTGTGTTGTACGAGTTCAGACGCTGCTTTTCTGCAGATTATCTGTCTGCACCTGCAGCTGCACCTCATTCAGACCCAGACGGTTCTGGTTTCACTATCAGACGACGGGATCTTTGTTTTGGTTTCTGTCTGTATGTCCGTGTCGCTCTCCCACGATGCAGAAGAAAGTCATGTGTGCCTTAATGTATTAATATACAGAAAGTTTACTTAAGAAATGCTGCCTTCTTCTGCAAATGACGACATAAATTTAACACAAATGCATCAATTAAAAGTGCATCTCTCACTTTAGTGCACTTTTGTGTTTTCACCTGAGTGCAACAGGTGTGTGTGTGTGTGTGTGTGCGTGCGTGCGTGCGTGCGTGCGTGCGTGCGTGCGTGCGTGCGTGCGTGTGTGTTATTTTAACCTGAGGAGAACCGGTTTTAACTAGAGGACGTTGTTGTGCAGTGAGGTCATTTTCTGTGTTTTTTTTAAATGAGAAGCTGTAGCTGGAAGGCTTCTGGATCGTCTTTTTTCCAACATGTTACAGGGTTACCGTTTATTTACAGTCTGACACACACATCCGTAGCGCTCACTCTTTCAGAGGAAAAACAAAAACACAGGCTAGAAGTATTAAATATGATACTTATGAAACACTCATCAGCATCACCAAGTGAAACCTCAAATCCCTGCTGATGTGTTTTTATGTGTAGAATCTCCATATTTTACATTATTTTTCAATAATGCTGACTTAGCACCGCTATGTGAGCGATTATCCATGGCAAACTTAGCTAAACGGTTCTGCTACTGTCGTGGTTAAATGCAGAAAGCGCTATAATTAAACTCTGCAGCATGAAGAGCAGCAGCATGTCTGCAGATATTCTAGTGCCTGGACGGTTCTCATACCTCTGTCTGCCTCACACAGGAACATCTGACTGTCTGGAGGTTCTGACTTTTTAGATTTCCAGCTGCACTAAAAGCTCGGATGTGTCGTCGTTTGATGATAAAAACCAACACAAGCAGGTAATCTGCTGTTTGTGACATCAGTGGGTTAAAGCTGCTCTCTTTAGAATTGGATCACAAAACTGGCTCAACAGGTAGATCGCCATGGCAACCACACCGCAGGGCTAACCTGCTCCAGCGCAGGGGAGATCTGACCAATCAGATCACTGGAAATACAGAGCCGCCATTCCTGCAGGACTCTGACAGGGACGCTAGGACTTACAGCTACCTAGAGCTCAAAATCACGACTGATTATCTTCTGGATCAGTCGATTAGTTGTTTGCTCCATAAAATGGAGAAAAATGTCAATCAGTGTTTCCTAAAGCCCAGAACATGTCCTGCTTTGTCCACAACCCGGAGATATTCAGATTACTGTCACTGAGGAGGACATTTTTCTTTAAGCGATTTCTTGATTATCACAATAGTTGGTGATTATTTCAGTTGACAACTTTTTGAAAGATCAGTTTAATTCTGAAGCTTTACAGTCAGACGCATTTCCGGTTGTGTGAAATCAAGTTGCAGATCCCAACTGAAACGATCTCAGCTAACATTTATTAACACAGCCTTTCAGTTGTCATGGAAACCCCAAACAGAAATCTAAAGTCCTCCATGATCCTCTCAGCACCACCAACATGGAGGCCCACCAGGAACAAAGGCCTCCTGTCATCACCGCCGACACCTTCAGACGGAGATGAAGGTAAAAGACGAGGAACAAAACCCGACATCAGAAGACCTGAAGGACTGAACATCACCACACAGACAAACAGGGTTTCCTCCACTTTTAAAGTCTTCCAGAGAGGCAGAGAGCTGTTTGTTGAACCGCCTGAACAGTTTATAACACGTTTTTAATGCCAAAGGTCAATAAAAATAGAAAATTAACATCTGGTAACACCTGTGGAAAAAGGCTGTACATGCTGCTACCAGTTTGTTTCTATTTTTACTGAATAAATATTTAAGGAAATTCAGCTTTTTAAAAATGAATTAAGACATTATAACTGTGTTATACTGAGCAGAAGACATTTCTGAGTTCTCTCTACTTCTAGTCATGGTTGTTTTATCTCCATAGAGGAGCAGGACTTTATACTGCAGTGAAAAATGAAACCACAGTGAGGAAAAGTGTCACAGGAGCAAAACACATAAAGAAACTGATTTATGATGGGTGAATTTTCAAGAGCCTAAAAAATTTACATGAATTTTATTCAGACTGAGGAGAAAAAATATCAAAACTATCTATTTTCAATAAATTTTATCCCTAAAGAAGTCTCCCAGATGCTGAAACAATCGACCTGAGTGTGAAAAATCATTTTAAATTTATAATGAAACTATGAAACTAATCATTTCTGAAAATTACATTTTATCTCGAGCCTCTACCGCGAGTTTCTGTCCTCTTTGTAAATCCATGTAAAGATGTAAAAGGAGACAGAAATTATTCCACTTTTCTTCATCAGCAGCTTCAAACATCTTTGGATCTAAACCTCCTGCAGCTTTTTTGAAACTCCCGGTTTCAGATATCCAGAGCGAGGAATGTGAACATGTTGGCTGGTCAGAGGCTGTCACTGACTCATCTGGTAGGTGTTTGTTTCACTCCTCAGTCTGTTGAAATGCGACAGGATGCAGCGAGGATTGCATCACTGTTCAGGTGTGAACTGCTGTGATCTGCTGCAACTTCCTTTAAAGGTCTTTATGAGCACATCTGGTGATTTCCCTGAGCGACACCAAGCCCTTCCGGCTGATTATTTCTACTGGAAATGACTTCAGAGGGTTTGGGTGTTTCCTGTGATCAATTTAAACAGATTTTCCTTTTTTCTTGTTAACCCTGTAAAACACACTGTTACAAAAATACATTGGTTTTAATTTTTTTATTATTATTTTTAATTATTTATATCTAAATAAATATTATTTTTGCCATTTTTTCAAAATTTCAGTTTTACAGATTATAATATACACACACACGTGTGTGTGTGTGTGTGTGTGTGTGTGTGTATATATATATAATATGCAACATAAATTTAAAATCTTTAATATAATATACAATATTTTTGCCATTTTTAATTATTAATTAATTTATATATATATATATATATTAGTTTTTGTAGTTATGATTTTTTTATTATATATATGTGTGTGTGTTATTTTTGCTATTTTTTTCTATATTTGGGATTTACAGATTATATATAGAATATCTTTTAATTTATTATTATTATTATTATTATTAGTAGTAGTAGTAGTAGTAGTAGTAGTAGTAGTAGTAGTAGTAGTAGTAGTAGTAGTAGTAGTAGTAGTAGTAGTAGTAGTATTTATATACAAATATAATAATAATATAACATATTATATATATATATATATATATATATATATATATATATATATATGTTATTTTTGCTATTTTTTTTTCTATATTTGGGTTTTGCAGGGTCAATCTGAACCTAAGTGAAGCCTGTCTTTCACAAAACAGGCTCATTCCTGAAGCATTATTTTAAGGGCTTCTTATTACAAAAGCTGGATTCTGTTGAGAAACAACTTTGACACGGTGACAGGAATTTCCGAGCAGACACGTGGTGTAAATTCTGTCAGCTGTGACAGATGTGTGGCGGCCCTGAATGTATGTGTGTTTACATGAGTCTGACATGTTGCAAGATGTCAAGGCGTGAAAGGAATGAAGAGAATTTCTTAGAAGGTCATGAAGTGTCGGACGTGACTGAAAAATATACAGACACAAAGGAAATGACAGATATGTTAAAGATACACAGAGAAGGTCGATAACACGCATTTCTAAACCGTACAGAAAGGAATTTTAACAACAGAGTACTGGTAAAGCTTTTTGTTGTGAAGCACAGCAGCACAAAATAACCCAACCACCACAACAAGAGAAATAACTACTTGTATGCAAACTCTAGCTCATATAACACACATTAAGGTTTATCTCAACCTCCTCAAAAGTTGAATGACTGTGCAAGAAAGAGATTAGTGAGGGAGGCCACCAAGACTCCTATGACTCCTCTGAAGGAGCAACGAGCTCAGCAGCTGAGATGGGAGAGACTGTGGATAAAACAACTGTGAGATGTTGTTGCTGAGTTCTTTACCAGACTCTGGAGTCAACTAGAAGAAGGTTCTTTGGTCCGATGACACCAACAATAAACTTGTCCATCATTATGCTAGATGGACACCAAAACCTGCACATCATCACAAACACACCATCCCACCATTATTCAGTCCCTCCAGGAGTTCACGATGTTGCGATCGCACCAATTCACACGAATGCAACCAATCTCCATGAGTTCTGCGTGACCTTGCAATTCTGTCCAATCACCGCAACTTTCCACAATCTTGTCCCGCCTCCCGTGAGTTCCACCAATCATAGCAGTCCAAATGTAACGCAAACATAACAAAAATTACTGCTGAAGACGGTGAAAAACAACAACCCGATGTTCTTTACCAAGAGAACTGTGAACATGGGAGATGATTTGTTTTCAAGACGATAACCTGAAGCATCCAGCCGAAGCTACACAGCTGCATCTACGAAACACTGACCTCAACAGGTTGAATATTTATGCAACCATTTATCTTATATTTGTGATGAATGGGTATACCTCGGTAAAAATCAGTGTTAACTTTGACAGGAAAAGGATTTTTTGTAAATTGAACATGAATCAATGTTGAAAAGCAAGAAAAGAAGAAAACTTCCAGGTTGGGTGAATACTTTTCATAAATACTGTCTATCCAACCTGGGCTGCCGTTCACTCAACACCACTCCAAACGTTGCATTCAGTGCAGTAACCCAGGCCATGTGGAAACTATTAGTTCCTTTATTTCACACAACTGAATGTCTATCTTTACAGTTACTATATCGCCAGATTTAGAATAATTACCAGCTATAAAGTGCACCAAACCCAATCCCAGTATTTCTCTCTTTAAAGGAAATCAGTTTCTAGCATGTTTCTGAGACAAAGGGTCAGTATGACAGACACAAACACACCCAAAGACCACAAACAACACTGGCCTAAAGTCTTTATCCTGGTTGGGGCTGGTTTCTTGGATCCAATGATGATAACTCCTACAGATAATTTTAACAACAACAAGTCTTTTGTCTGTTCCAACATGACAATCGATTCCTCCGTGCCCCAAGCCACTTCCACGGATTAATGGATTTCCAAGTTTGGTTTGACTTGAACTCCATCAAACTACTCTGGGATGGAGTGAAACAAATTCTGCATCCACACTAAAACGTAGATACACAGAGCCTGACCTTATCAGCCAACGTCAGCGCATTAAGCCAGGAAACGTCTGGTCGGCTAAATAATTAAGCAGAAAGATTACCGCCCAGAGACCTGACGTGGAGCTCTTGGAAAAAACAGACAACCCTGACTATCTCGTCATCTTCAGCCACATCTTCAGATATCAGAAAACAAGAGTACTTACGGTACTTTCTGTCGGCAGTAGAAGATTAAGCCGATGGCGGCTGCGAGAGCAACGAGGACGCCGATGACGATTCCAGCGATGGCTCCGTCTGAGAGACCTTCATCCAACGCTCCCTCCTCTGGAGAAACAGGATTTTGTTCATCTTTAGGAGATCAGAACATTCTAGGAAACATTTCTCAACACATACAAACGGATCGTACGTTACTGCAAACAAATATTTCCACTGTGCACCAAATACTAGTATGATTCACCGAACCAAAACCACGCAGGGAATGACTGTAGGGTGAGTAACTTCTATGGAAGCGATCAGTACTTCTGATAATGTACACATCAACATTACAATCAACATGTTTGTTGCAGCTCTACAGACGATACTGAGCTAGCATGCCAATAAAAAGAAAAATGCCAGCTGCTGAGTCATGACAGGCCAGATTTCCTTCAAGCTGAGAGATGATGAACGATACCAAAGTATTCCTGTCATGTTAGCAAAGCTCTCTGTTGTTTGATTTTAAACAAGATAAAAAAATAAATATTTAAAAAGTGCACAGAAATAAACTCTGCATAACTCAGGACAAATGGAAAACTTTAACCCTCTGGCTACGACGGATGGTTATCCCTAAAGGCATCAAACGAAAACAAAAAAGAGAAGCCAGTTCGTCAGGAAAATTACTCAAATCAAAGCCTAAAATCATCACATACCAGCGAAATCACTTCATTATACAGGTCTCATTAAAAAAACAAAAACAAATATGAAGTGTTTGCAACAGATTCTGCAAAAAAAACCACACAACCGACGGTCACATGATAAAAATTCTGTGACTTTTCAGCTGAACTGCAGGCTGTGTTTTACACAGAGCAAAGAGGAGAATTTATTTTTAATTAAAATAATCTTGAGAGCAAACTAAAACATAGTTAATCAATAAAAATAAATTAAACCAGCATGTTGTTGGACGATACATTCAGCACGGTGAAACACATTTCTAGAGCTGGTACAAAGAGAAGTAAAAAAAAAGTGTGTAGAGGTTGGACAAATGCAAATATTACAGAATCTATAGTATGTAGAGCCTACAAGGAATTTCACTTTTAATTTTACATTTTTTATGGTTGTTGGTATTATAACTGAGCCCAAAATATGAGCCCAAAGTGGCGAAAAATACCCAGAAACTGCCTGGAATTCAGAGGTTTAAATGGGCTGCTAATGCACATTGACAGTGCGTCCTTTTAAATTAAATCCAGGTTTGGTGCTGCAGACGTGGAGCTTACCTTTGACAGACAGGAAGTGGCTGGCTGTGCTGGTCTTCCCGGTGACGTTGTTGTACGCCATGCAGGTGTATGTTCCCGTGTCTTTGTACATGGCCTTCTCGATGACGTACTCCGCTGTTTTGATTTTAGTTTCCGAGCTGTTAAACTTCCAGATGTAGGTGGAGGGAGGGACAGACTTGGCGGAGCAGGTGAGCGTCACGGTTTCGGTCACCTCTACGGCATCTTCACCTCTCACCGACGCCGGCTCAGGACCAACTGCAAATGGAAAGAACAATGCATCTTTAAGCATTCTCCAGGCAGTGCTTTTCTTGCATGGGTACAGACACATTTTTATGATCCCCTGAATGTAATAAAAGTGCAATAAAATGAAATCACCACGGTTGCCAAACACACGCCCAGAAATCCCGTTAATGTAAAGCAGCCCTGCGAGTCCAGGTCTCCTAGCAAAGCAAACACTCACAGTTGACCACCATGGTGTAGACGGCCTCGGCGGTGTTGATGGGGTTGCCGAGCAGACACATGTACTTCCCATTGTCCTCTTTCTGCAGCATGTTGAAGAACACGGAGCTCATGTTGTTGTAGTAGACCACGCGGGGGCTGGCAGTCAGCGGTTTGCCGTCCTTCAGCCAGGTCGTGGTCTTCACGGAGCCCGCCGCCGCCTGGCAGGTCAGGTTGGCCGTGCTGTTGCCGGCGATGAGTACTTCAGTCGGACCGGTGATATTAACGCCCGTGACGGCCTCTGTGTACATTCAGAGGAGAGAGAGAGATGTTTTACTTCGGTTTTTGCAGTTTCTTTTGATGCACATACTTAATAGTTTCAGTTACATCATGCTACAGATTGTTTTGTTGCTTGAAACAAAACTTTTTAGGAGTAATTAACAAGAGAATCTATGTCTATCTTGAATTTCCCTCAGGATTAGGAAAGTATCTATCTATCTATCTATAGTCATCAGACATCAGAAGTTTCACTGTGAAAATATATTTTTTCCACATTTTCAAACTTTAAAACGGGTCAATTTTGACCCACAGGACGACACGAGGGTTAAACGACATGATTAATTAACTGTTTAAATCAGAACCACAGAGGTCTGGATGAAGAGATCTGGATGAAGAGATCTGGATGAAGAGATCTGGATGAAGAGATCTGGATGACATCCAGAGCAGATTTCAACTGCCTTTGCTAACGTTGAAGCATATGAGAGCGGATCAAATGATTCTCAATATAAAAAAGGTCATTATTCAGCTTTTTATGAAAATATTCTTCATCTTCAATACTGCCCTACAAAATCACTTCAATTATTTTACTTTAGTCATCTGGTGGAAATTCACAGTTCAGTTTTTTCCAAAGAATCTCCCTAAAACAGGTGAGAAAGCAGTGAAAAGTAGTCAAACATTAACAAACATTAATGAATGAATCCAGTTATTTATTGTTGCATAACACAGTTCAGAGTTGATCCAAACTCCAACTATTTGGATCAGAAATACTCCCGAGGAATCAGCCAGTTATCAGCCTGCTGAGGTGTTGTTCTTATCACAGCAGGGTGTACTAAAGCAAGACCATGAAATAAAAATAACTCCAATTTTCTATTCACGACACCAAGAACCAACCAACTGTTCCTCCCTTCCTACTGTAAAATCACTGATCTCATACTTAAGGCTTAACTGCTGTTTAAACCTGCCAAACCTGCTTTGAGTCACCAAAATAAAATGTTCAAGTCACTTCTTTCTTCATGCACTCCTCCTCTACTTCCTCTCTCATAAACCAAAATGAAAGAAAACACAGGAAGTCTTCAGGGCAGAATGTGAGACCAACACAACGTCCTCCAAAAGAACAAGAAGAAAGAGATTCCTGGGCAGTAAATTAGGGACGGCACAGGTTGTCTCTGAGTGTTACGCAACATTTCAGCAGCTCACAGGTACAAACGGATGAATGTGCTGTGGGTCACCACAGACTGAATGTTTGGAGGCGTTATTATGACTAATGGGAGTCCGTTTAACAGTCTTGTACTTCCAAGGCACGTCGTTGGTGAACTGCTGCTTTAGTCTGAATACTTGCTTCTGTGTTGGTTTTGTGTAACCGAGCTGTTGAAATGTAACGTCTCATATTACGCAGTGTTCAACACCACTTATACAGTAAGATGTGTACTGATAGACGAGTCACTAATGCTGGACAGGTAATCGATTTCAGGCTGCAATTTGAAACTATGCAATTAGAAAATTAGAAGTTTAGGATTTACCAGGTGTGGCTATGAACCCTCTGAACTCCAAAAGACACTGATGGGGTCGAAAGGCACGTTAACTTTTAAAAAGTCATCAAAAAATGGTTCTTGAACTACCCACCTGTGACTTCCTGTTTTATCTGAGAAGTTAACCAAATGTAAATTTGAAATCATCGTGATATTTCATCCAAATCACTGTAACTTGCAGCTCTAATCTAAAATCATGCAGGTCCGCTAACCAGATTCTATAAAAAGCAAGAAAAATCTGCTCTATGCAGCACAACTATGACCAACAGTCACGTTATACGTTTATTTAATAGGGACAGAACAAGAAGCATTGTTACAATAACTGATGCCATATTCATAGGTCAATAGCTAACAGCTAATTCGGAGACCAGGTCCCGCAGGTTAGAAGACTTTACCGACTTTCAGCTGAACTGCAGGCTGTGTTTGCACAAAGCAAAGAGAAGACAACTGTGGAAACTAATTAAAAATAGTTAAATATCAATAATATGTAGTTATTTAACTACACACCACAGATATTTATATGTGTAGTATGTGGAGCCACCATTATTAGTTTTCTCTCGTATTGGTAACACCTGTGGACACTTGGAACAATGCTATACAGTGGTGGAAAAAAGGATTCAGACAACCTTAAAATTTTACACAATCTCAAATATTATCATGAAATATTTGTGGAAACATTTTTTTTTTGGTTTCCAAAGGTGTGGCTGCATTAAACAGACACAAACAAACACACATGATATTTATTTTCTTTATTGTTTACAAGAAAAACTAGCAAAACTAAATTCTACCAAAATGACCCAATACTCAAAACTTCTTGTTTCTATGGAATCAATCAATTTGAGGTTTTAACGGCTTTTTAAGGATTTGTTTAGTATTATGGCTGTGATCGGACTAAAAGAAATTACACTTTCAGACCTGAGAGCGATTCTTAATGCAATATTTCACAAACGCATGGGGAGTCCGAAAACTTTTTTTCCACCAATGTACACATTGATTTCAGATTTTTTTTCAGTTTGTGTAAAACAAATAATGAAAAAAAAGGTCTAACTTTAACTCTTTTTTTTGCTATTTTATATAATTTATAGAGTTATTCTGCACAGAAGACATATCTGAGTTCTTTCCTTCTTGTCATGGTTGTTCTGTTTCCATAGAGGTGCAGGACTTCATATCACAGTGGAAAACAAAAAGATCAATAAATGCCTGGAAACTGCATGGAGTTCAGAGGGTTAAACATCTGGATTCTCACATTTTGTCAGTTTTAAATGTTATTTTCTATGTTTGTTTTGTATAAATAGACACCAGCTGTGGATTAAAAATCAATTATTGTGACTGATTTTAAAAAAATGTCACACAAGCTTTATTTCTGATGGAGAAATGGAGGTAGATTTTCCTTGCTGAGGTCTTCACAAGCATTCAGTTAACTGGAGAAGCATGCAGAACCCCCGGAAGCCTGCAGAAATACAAGTTTCTGTACTTATAAATGTTTGTAAATGGAAAACAGAGCAGGCTGCTTCAGGAAGTTTTTTGGGAATGGCCTTAACTCTGGTTCTTCTAAAGAATACCTCTCTTTTTTTGTTTTATAAGGGTAGGTTCAGGTACATAAACTCCACATCTGCCTCCACACTGAGCTGTGTTACTCACCTATCACAGCGAAGGCAACCGGAGCAGAGGAGACCATGCGCCCGGTCTTGATATTCTTGACCCTGCAGGTGTACTCGTCCTTTTCCATCCCGAGTCCGTAAGCTTCGATGTCCGACAGAGTGAGGATGGGGCCCGGCACCTCCATCAGGTCCTCCTTATGGTACCAGAAGAACTGAGGGGCCGGGTAGGACTGGGCCGAGCAGGTCAGGTTGAAGTCGGACTTGGACCTGATGTACTCTGGAAACTTGGCAGGACTGATGGTGACTTCATCTGGTCCATCTGTGGAGCACGAGGAGAACGTTCAACAAGACTGGTCCAGCCTGCAGGTGTGAAATATTCAGGTTTTGCCGTTTTTGGAACTGACTTTTAATAGCCTCTGCTGCACTTTTACTGCATTTTTACAGTTTTTTAGCCTTTTAAATTCTTATTTATATGCACCTGTTTTTGCAAATGTCTCCACGATACGAACTTTAATGCATTAATTATTGTAAGAAATTTGCTTTTTGTTTGGCAGTTAACATTCTCTGACCCCCGTATCTCAAAGGAACAATAAAGTTCTGTTCAAAGTGAAGGTAAATAATGCAGGTTTTTAACAATCTGAATGTTAAACAGTTTCTGGGTGTGTTTTCTCATTTTCACTGCATTATAAAGTCCTGTACCTTCGCTGATTATTGCAAAAAATGGAATCTACACATACAGAATTTTTTCTGTTATCCACAGGAGTTATCAACACTAGACAAAAATGTTAAATCTTTACTATTTCTATTTTCAGCATGTTTCCATTCTTCTCTCATGTCTGCTCTATAAAAAAACACAGTCTGCAGTTTAGACAAGTAGAATGAAGCGGTTTTGATGAAATATTATGATTTTAGGCTTAAATTTGCCTCCTTTTTCCTCACAGAACTGCGTGTTAATAGTTCAAGACTGTCACAAAGTTTCTGTTTTTGCATTTTTGGCTGATATAAGGTGTCATGTTGGTGATTATTTTCACCTATCAGCAAAGAGAGTTTATTGGTAAATTTTAAAAACATTTGTTGACAGAATATCTGGCTGTTTTTGCTCAGATGTTCAGTGTGACCTGTAGAATATTCAGAGAGTCTGAAGAGTTTGAAATGTGCAGGAACCAGCCTTCAGACATCTCTATAGCTGTTGTATTGTCATATTTTGGAGTCTCATACTTATGTTCCTGCAAGAAAATAAGATTATTTTCAGTTTGAATATTTTTAGTCTGTAGACGATCCGTAATAATAAATCAATAATGGTGGTTAACAGGTTCACTTAACATATTAAGCAAAAACAACAACAAAAGACTCTTTATTTTTAGAAAGATGAGCTACTGTTTCAGAATAAACTCAAAGACACATCAGGAAAACAGCAAAGGACTGAAGAGCTTTAAAATATGTCATTCCCTGAACATATATTTGAATATTTTACTCGAAGACAATGAGTTGTCATGTCATATATGTAACTTTTACATCTTTCTAAAGGCACAAAATGTTGTAAAGAAGGGATTTTCTGACTTGATGCACACACTGAACAGCAGATTAAACCCTCCTGAGCTGCGGCGGTAAACTTTAGATTAATTAATAACAGGGTTGAACAGTGGTCGGTGTGGTTTCTCGCTGCCTTTCAGGTTAGTCATGGGGAAGGAGTGGAAGTGCAGAGCGCTGTGTACACAGTGTGGTGAGGGAGCGCCTCGCAAACACAACGCAACCTGAAATCAGCAGTCACAAGACTGCAGTTTACGCCTGGACAGCCTGAAAGTCTCAACAGGAACGGCTGCATGAACACTGTAAAATCTCCTGTCTTAGTGGGATGCTGATTATTATGACACATGACCTGTTTGGGTGTGAGGATGTGGCAGAGACTGACTCAGGTGTGACCTTCCTTTGTTGGCCGACAGGTGTGGAGTTCATTCAGTCAGGTGCAGCCTCTCAGACAATGCAGACTAACTGAAAAGGCTGATAAATGTCAAGAAATGTCCGTGCAGAAATGCCAAATATGCAGGTGTGCTGTTGTGCACTCACCGTTAAATTTACTGTTAGTTTATGCACCAGCCAGCACTGAAATGTTGATTTTGCTCATTTAAAAAGCCTCAATTGCATGGAATTCTTTCAGAAAACTTTAGTCTGTGTGACTCCTAGAGGCTTCACTACAAGCCGCTACGTAAAACGTTGAACCAGCATTAATGACCCAGTTGATGATTAAAAGAAACAAATCATAGTACAATCCAAACTTTCCTACGCCCCTATGCCTCCCTAGGGCCTAGGACGATGCTCATTGGATGCATCTTTCACTTATCACAGGCTATGATGGTGTTTATCAGCACTGAACATCTGTAGATAGACTGCTTTAATAAACACCCAAGTTTCTTGGTGAAAAAATAACAAACCAACAAAACAGAAGACAGCAGCCGTTACTGGAATGTACACCACATCTTATCCTTGTGTTGAGTATGTTGTCTCTAATCTTGACGAATGTGGGAATAAAAATTTTATCCAAAAGGTGACACAAGAGGAACTATTGTGAAAAACTTCACTAACATCCAAAGGGTTCATCCTGTGTGGAGCGAGAATCTGCTCAGTATTTTAATGACATTTTACCATCGAGATTGTGAAAATCCATCTGTATAAAATGATATTTACTGGGTTTGGCTTGTTGATATCAGTACATGAAATAATATGCTATTACTAGTTACCAAGTGGTCAAAACTCCACATGGAAAACTTTGATTGTAGAAATAAATGAGAAAACTTGTACCGAAAAAACTAATAAAACGTTGTGCAACAAAAAATGTCATGCAGACACTGGTGGAGCTATTGGTAACCTGTCCACTACATAATCCAAAGGGTTCATCCTCAGCAGAGCAAGAATCGGCTTAATATTTTAATGACATTTTACCATCTAGATTGTGAAACTCTGTCTGCATAAAGCAATATTTTAGCGTGATGGTGATGTCCTCCTTCGTCTGATGTCTGTCACCGCTCACGCTAATCAATTAGCTCGTCAGCGCTGTGCAGAACTTACAGTAGACGGTGAGGTTGAAGGCGGGGCTCTTCTCCATCTCCAGAGGGTTAGCAGCTGTGCAGTAGATAGGACCGACCAGATCTGTCCTGAGGATGCCAGTGATGGTCAGCATACTGGACGCTTCCTCCTGTGACACAACAAACCAGGAAATATTGATGAATACAAACTGAAATCTGACTGATCTGTGGGCCCATTTTTTCACTGTAATATTTAGTCCTACACATCAATGGAAACAGCACAACTGTTTCTGAAAGTAGAGAAATTTCAGAAACATCTTCTGTGCAATATCACAATAAATCATCACAAACATTCAAAAATGAGTTGAATTGCTATGATTACTTGTATTACATAAATTGGAATCAACATGGACAGCATTTTTCCAGGTGCCCACAGGTGTTAACAATATTGGAAAACAATAAATGCTCTGGATATTCAGTACTTTTAATTTGCTTCCATATGTCTCTTCCCTCTGAGTCAAAAATAGCTCCATAAAATCTGGTACATTATTGATCAAATTTAAATGATGATGTAAAATAAAGTGATTTTGATGATTTTGAGCTTAGATTTGGTAAATGTCCTGACATCATATCACAGATGGGGAGTTCAAGGACCATCAGAAAGTTGAAAATCAGGCAACTCTTTCCATTTTTACAGTTTTTGACTCTGATAAATGGTCATTTTTTTTAGAAGAGAAAGCAACACATACTCTGCTTTCCCTTTGTATTTGTGCATTGTACATATAACAACATTCATTCCTGCTAATGTTTTTTGTACTAATAAAATTATTTTGATGTTACTCTCAAATGTACATTTATTAATGTATTGTCACACTTATTTATTTAGTTAGCGTATTTTATCTTTGAGAGTTGTTCACTCTTGATTCTTGTCTTTAAACTAAGAGGTCTGTTTGTTGGTCTGGGATAGTTGTTTATAGAGACAAGTTATACTGCTTTTATGAAAGCTTTTGGGGGGAAATAATAAAAATGCCAACTGCATTCCAATTGCACTGTATGTCTTGAACTTACTTAATAAAAGTATGTTATGAAAAAAGAAAGCAACACACTCAAACAAGAAGGTGGGTTTTAAGGTTCCGAGGGTTAAATAACATCTGTGACGCAAATTATTTGAATATTTCAACATCTGTCACGTCAAAATAAAATCTTTGTTTTCTAGACATTGGAAATAAGTCAAGCTAAAAATTCAGTGTAATAAATTAGCAAGTAAATAATACAGGAATTAATGACTAATAGCTTGAAAGTCAAGAGAGTGAATGGAAGAATAGGAGGCTACAACAATGTAGAATTAATACTGGAAAATGGTTATAAACTAACGTCTTTCAGCGTCAGTCGCTTGCCGTCGGCCACTATCGGCGTGGAGCCGCTGGTCCAGGTGAACTTGAGGACGGAGCCTTTAGCAGAGCAGTTAAGAACCACTGTGCTGTTGTGTTCGAATGCTTCAGAGATGTCTGACTTGATGAGCACATCCGAAATCGGCTCTGGAGGGAAACACATGAGGAAGAGTCGAATTAAAAGAACAGTATAAATTCCCAAAGACTAGACTCCAGAGACATGCCGACACAAAGTCAATAAACACATAAAATGTCCTTCTGCAACCGTGGCAGTCCTGCAGTTAATGTATGCTTTTAATGTCAAATCAAAACATACTCCATTTATCTTTTAAAAAATCGAAATAATATCAATTTCCACAGCAGTTACACCCGCAGAGGTGTGACACTCATCAGTCTGCTGCTGAGTTTTACAGAATCTGGTCAGAGATTGTTTTAAATGACACGTGCAGAATAAAGTGATGATATGTCACTTTTTATTTAGCTTAGATTTGGTTATATTTTTCCAGCAGTCCTAGTTCAAGGATCATCAAAAAGCTAAAAACAACAGACAATTTCTTCAGTTTTTACAGCTTCTGGCTCTAATAAATGGTATAATTTTGGCATTTACTATAAAAAGACATTTACGTAATTTAAACCCGTTTGCAAGATTTGGGATTAAGGCACAACATTGCAGGTGAAAAGGGTAAAAAATGTATTAATGGCTATCACCATTAACCATCTCCAGTCAACTATTTTCAGTTAAAAAAATTAGTTTTTTGTTAATTTTGCAGATGAGCTACTACCTTTGTAAAATGCCCACATTTGCAAAAACATCAACAAGCAAAATCTTAATTTCGGATGAACTTCAAACACAGTATATGGAAAGGAATACAACTGGAAAGCTTGGTGTGTCCGGCTGAAGTGGACAGTAAAAGATTCCCGTTTTGTAATATTCCATACACTTTTATTGAAAACCACTGTATAAAGGCAAACATTTTGGCTAACTCTCGGTTTATTGCTTAAAGTTGTCAGTTGTGCAACGTACGCAGTGATTCCCAGCTTTGGTAATGTTCCCATCTGCAGCAATAAAAACTTCTCTAGCTGGGCTCATGGAAGTTGTACTTTATTAAAACTGAAGGTGATCAAAAGTGATGTCTGGGGCTGCAGCTAACAACTGTTTCAGTTTCATTTGTTAAATCTAGAATCAGATCATTTTTCCTCTTTTAAATAAAACGGTACTCAAACTGATAAATCGATTATCAGCACAGTTGGTGATTAAATCGATAGTTGACGGCATATCAAAGCAAACTGGCAAATCAATCGGCAGTCACACAGTGGTGGAGATACCATAAACTTGCAGTGCTTAAATTATCCAGGAAGCTCCAAATATCAATCATTATTGAGGAATTTACAATACAAATGGGAAAAAAACAACATCCTGACCAGAACTGTTAAACTGTGTATTTTCCCATCTGGTAAAGTGTGTGTGAGATAATTCTTACCATTTTGCTTACATTTGAAATGAAACGGAGCTACAAACACAACTGAACTTTCTAAATCCAAATGTAAGTATCTCCACTGAGGCGTGTTCGGGTGGATATTTCCATTGAAATGAAAGCAGTCATTGGCTTTGTTGATGAAATCCTACTACAAATGAGCAGGCGAGAGATTAAACGTGGGGGTGGAGGATTTAATGTTGTGCTCGCCCTAGGCCACTTTGCACAATTAAAACTGCGCTCTGAAATCAACATCTGAATTCAGTGAATGAAGACGTCAAAGAAGCTGCAGTGGCTCGACCTGACGGACTCGTTCTCAGTAATCCTGGAGCTCTGACTCTAAATGCGCCACCTGTTTATTGGTGATTGGGCAACGGCAAGTGTGTGTGAACAATGTGAAGGAGTGGCAACCAGTTCTGACCTCCAACACTTCATCCAATGTCTCCACACAGTGCAGACTATAGAGGTGAATAGCTATGATCCGTTTTTCCTGCTGTGTTTAAACCACACTGCTCTGAAGGGACATTAAGGATGGATGTTGTTGGGAAGAAAAGAGACTGCAGAAGACAAACACACATGCAGACAGTGCTGGGTTTGTTGGTTTTACTGGAGCATAAAACGTGTGTGAATGGGAGTCACAAAAACAGTGTGCACGCCTCGCTGCCTTTGATAATAAAGATTCAATCTGACATAACATAGCTGACATAAACCTGGAGACATTTACAGTATCAAAGACAGCTGAACAACGCTGCAGCAATCAGTCGATTCATCTGTCAGTCAGCGATAATTTCATTAAATAAATCCTGGGTTCACTAAGCTTTCAAGATGAAATAGCGAACATTAGCAGCCTCTCAGCTATCTGGAGTTTTTGATTTTGTCCCTGTAACCACCTGTTGAATTGTGATGCCATTTTCACACAACGTTCAACACTTTACACATTTTCCAAATAGTCATACAAAAAATCAGATTAAGCCTCTGAACCCCAAAACCCACAAGCAGGTTTGAAAGCCAAATTACCATTTTTTGTAAAAAACAAACAAAAGAAAAACACTAAAATGACACGAATTATCAGCCAGAAAGAGAAAGCAAAAAGAGAAAAAATGGGTTAATGTTTGTACTTCCTGATGTTCCAAAGCTAAGCTTACAATTGTGTTATAGGATCAAAATCACTATATTCTACACGCCTATTTAAAATGTTGGACAAAACTAAAGCATTTGCATCCGATTTGTGTCCTTTGGCAAAACCAAAAACCCATCAGTGACTGTGACTTTGTGTTTACAGACTGAGGTGAAAAGTATAGAAACTAATTTAAAATGCAAGTAGTAAAATATGTATTGTATGTAGAGTTACCATCTTTACCCTATCAATAAAACCTGTGCAGACTTTGAACAATGTTGATGATTAAAAGAAACAAATCATAGTACAATCCAAACTTTCCTATGCCCCCCTAGAAGCTAGGACGATGCTCACTGGATGCATCTTTGACTTATTTTGTGAACAGAGGACAACATGGGAGATGAAAGATATCAGTGAGAAGACTGAACATGTAGAAAACAAACATATCAGCCTACTCCAGAAAACACAGAGCAATGTGATCATCATGTTGGTGCCCATAGGATCAACCTAAATCCAAATTTCACTCTCTTTTAACTCTGTGTTTGGTCTCCACCAGCTCCTCAGGGAAATATCTGACTCTTTAGCTGCTAAATGCTAAGCTATGTTCAAAAATGTGTCTCACATGTTCCCACAATGTATTTTTATGTGCATTTAGAAGAATCACACTCGAGACATCGTAAAAGAACAAACTACCATGTAGAGGCTAAGCCAATGCTTGAAGCCCTGTGGTGCTTCACCAGGATTTAAAGGACTGACGCACCAACAAACTTTACCGCATCTGATGAAGAGAGCCCAGACCAATGCTTGTGCTTCCAATCATCTGTGGTTTATTACTTCAAACAATTGTAGTCCAACAGTTTTTATCTAAAACAAACTATTCATTGTTACCGGCTTTTTCAGCAGCTTCTTCAGCGGTCAAAACTGTTCTTCCTTCTGGGTGGAACAAGCTCATGGGCTCCTACATACCATGTGGACATTATGTCAAGTTTTGGTTTGTTTTTGTACTTTTTTTATAGTTAACATTTAAATTTATTCTATTTTTCTATGATTTTGTTAGTTATCTTTAAGTTAGAAACTGGATAAAATCTGCAAAATAACACTAAGCAGTAGCAGTTAACATTTTCACAGTGCAGATGAGTCTAATGGTGTTTTTGTGATTAATTTACCAGCGCTGATATTTTAGCTTTAGAACAACATCACTGCAGCCTGAGGGCCGTAAAATACCGGAACAGTGAGGAGAGCAAGAAACTTCACTGGAAGGTTTTAGACGTGATTTTAGCGCAAAGGACCACTGATGGACAGACACACACACACACACACACACACACACACACACACACACACACACACAGACACACAGATCTACTACACACTAACAGGAAAATACAGTATGCAGAGCCACGCCCTGGAGCAGTTCAGTGGAAGAGTCTTCTACTGTTTTCATTTCATTTTGGACTTTTTAAAAAAACTTTATTTAAATTAAACCCTGCAGGAGTTGCTCAACTTTCAGGCTCTCCTGCGCAATGATTTTACAACAACATGTCAAATGGAAGTAGAGTAGCTCAAATGTTCTAAAACTGCACAAAATGTGGACAAACAAACTAAAAAGAGCAAATAATAATATTTCCTTCCTTCCGCCGAGGAATATAGCCCTCGAACTGTTAGGTTGCTAAGCGACGCAGAGTCCTGCAGCGCACTGATATCTGCTCTCCCTCCGTACAGGTGTGGTCGCCGCCTTCCAGCTGCACCAAAGCGCATCAGAAAATGTACTAATTTTACTTCCAGCCGTGTCGTGGAGCTGCTGTGAAGCCCAACGTTTACATTAAAACACATTTTCTGGATTTTTAGAAGCTTGTCATCAATTCGGCAGAAACACAGTCCAAGAAGTAGCTTTGATTCACAGCGTAACAACTTAAAACACACAACCTAATCCATACGGAAAGGTGACACACGGTGTAAATGTTGCAATTTAAAACTGAACCGGTTCACAGAGGCGTTCCAGCCACACGACAAACAACTGAAGCGATTATCTGAACTACTATGAGACACTGAAGATGTAATCCAACATGAAACAGGAAACTGAATAAATCTCTTTGCTGCACCTTGGCAGGTCGCACCACAGGTAGAACCCCAAGAAGAGAGGACTCACCCAGAACTTGGAGTTTGATTTCTGCAGTATTCGTCGTGGCATCAGGCGCTATGATGCTGATGCTATAATCCCCGCTGTCCGATACCTTCAGGGAGGACAGGCTCAGGGCGCCGCTGGTGGCGTTAATGGACACTCTTCCCTCATAAGGTGCGTTCACCTTCAGCCCTGCTGTACCTAGAGTGGCGATATGGTCCTGCTCCTTCCCGTCGCTGAAATTCCAGGTTATGAAGGCGTAGCTCGGTTTATCAACCAGCGTTGTCAGAGTCACATTTGTACCCAAAATTGCGTTGACTGGACCGACCGGCAGAATATCCTGCGGTGCGCAGCGTCCTGGGGGACAAAGTCACAGAACGTAACGTTAGAGAGCAGGGAGAGGAGGAAAAAGTAACATAAGAGTTTAAAAAACAAACAGATAAAGGAGGATAATAAACAGGACATTTGACATTATTTAAACATGAATTCAAACAGACTACACCCAGGAAACCAGGACTCTCCGTGCGCAACACGATGGAAACGCAGCAAAAACGCACGAAAAAATCTGGAAATAGTCCAAAGCAGAGCTCAGTTTGAAAATAAATCAGAGTCCAGAAAGTTTCCTTCTTCTTACCGGTGAAAAGGAGCAAAAGCAGAAACGACTTCAAGGCGAACAGATGCATCCTGGACGGTTCAAGTATCTCAGCACAAACAGAGGAGCTGCTGCAGTACCTGCTGCTTTTAGAGGGACACACCCAGACAAGGTGAAAACACACACACACACACACACACACACACACACACACACACACACACACACACACACACACACACTCCCATTACACATACACTCCCACTACACACACACTCCCACTACACACACACACACACACACACTCTCCTACTACACACACACTCCCACTACACACACACACACACACACTCTCCTACTACACACACACTCCCACTACACACACACACACTCCCACTACACACACACTCCCACTACACACACACACACACACACTACACACACACTCCCACTACACACACACTCCCACTACACACACACACACACACACACACACTCTCCTACTACACACACACTCCCACTACACACACACACACTCCCACTACACACACACACACTCCCACTACACACACACTCCCACTACACACACACACACACACACTACACACACACTCCCACTACACACACACACACACACTACACACACACTCCCACTACACACACACACACACACACACACACACTCCCACTACACACACACACACACACTACACACACTCTCCCACTACACGCACACACACACACACACATTCCCACTACACACACACACACACACTCCCACTACACACACACTCCCACTACACACACACGTCATTGTTAAGATGATGATGTGACGAATCTTTTATTTTGGAGGTTTTGAATCAGAATGAATCATTTGAATTCCTGCAGCTCATCGATTCTTTCTATTCAGCACCATTGACACAATTAAACCCTAAATACACTGTAAACATCTGCATCTGACATCTGGAAAAGGCCCCACAGCAGCAACACCCCAAACTCCAAGGCCTGCAGTCACATCACTTTGTCTTTTTATTCATTTTGTGTCACTTTGTGTTGTTTTTATCTAGTTTTGGGGGTTTTTTGCACCTGTTTGTGCTTATTTTTAGCATGTTTTTTTTTGTCTCTTTTTGTGTAATTTTTGGGCCATTTTGTGTAGTTGTGCTTCTTTTTTTGCTGTTTCTCTTCTGGTTGTGGTCAATTTGTGTTTATTTGTAATGTGTTTTTGCAAATCTTTGTGGTCTTTGTCATTTTGTGAGCGTTTGGTCGTATTGTGTGCGGCTGTTAAGTAAAGAAGCTTAAAAAATCCACTTACAGTTAGTAAAGGAAATGAATAATACAGCAAAGCGGTGAAATAATAAATGTATATATATATATATATATATATATATATATATATATATATATATATATATATATATATATATATATATATATATATATATATATATATACATATACATACATACATACACACACACACACACACACATTCACGTATCATTTAATTTCGCAGCATTTTGATATTAAAGCAGGTGATAGTGAGGCTGTATTAATGACTTCATACATTCCTGCATCAGACTGATACTTTATGTGTAAAATCTTTATCTGGAAAGAATCTCCAGCTGTCAAAGAAATGAGATGGAGATTTTTTTAGTACAATATTGCTGCTTTATTGAAATGAAGCAAGAGAGAGATTTAAAGTAGCTTAAAATTAAGATACTCAAGTAAACACCTCCAGATGTTGGTGATGGTGCAGGACGATGCATCAATTTACTTTATTTTGAAGGTGGTGGATCCTTTCACATTAATAAACCATTAATGATGCATGAACAAAAGCTTCCTTTGAATAAACCCATTCCCTAATATTACATATATAATCCTGATAGGGACACAGGGATGAGAAAGTAGACATGTGGTTCAGTGAGATGCTGCTGCCACCTGGTGGAAATCTGAGGAACTAATTCATGTCTGTAAAGAAACTACTACTGTAATACTCACAACAGAGAAAAACTAGACAGAAGGGGCAGGAAAGCAGGCTCAGGGAATCCGGGGTGGCAGAACATGAGACGGAGTTACCACAGGCTGAGACGGAACAAAACAGGTGGAAATCCAAAAAAAGGGAACGTGAGTCCAGGTGGGGAACCAAACAGGAACGGGCAGGAGTACAGGGGTAGAGTTAAGTCCATGAAGCTGTGGTGGTTGGAAGATGATGCAGAAGTCTACGGTCCAGTGGGGAGGGAGGGACTGAGCTGGGTTTATATAGTGGAGGAGTAATAGAAGATAGGTGAGCAAAATGAGCTGATCAGTGCAGGTGATTCACATAGTTGTAATCAGGAGTGCAGGCAGGTGAGAGAGTGAGACAGGCAGAAAGACAGACCAACAGGTGCAGACAGACAGACAGAGGGAGGCAGAGAGACAAGGAGAGAGAGAAGACATGGGACGAGTGAGGGAGAGAGAATAGAGAGATGGATGACAGACAGGAAGAAGGAAGGACGGAGAAGAACAGGGACAGGAGCAGGAACCATAACATTATTAGTGTGTTAATGTGAGCAAGTTTAATGTTAATTTATACAAATAAACTGGTTAAATAAATGCTAATAAAAAAAAACAAAAAAACTACAACTAAAGTATAACCAGATATAAACTTCCAGGCTAAAATACATCCCATGTAACATGAGATTACATCAATGAAAAGGCTTTTATTATGATGCTCATGCAGCGACCAGCAGCAGTTGTGAACGCTGGCGTCGTCTCTTACTTTGTTTTTTGAGTGTTTTATACCAGCAGGCAAATTTTGTCCAGGGGTCCGTTTCACGAAGCAGGTTTAGTGAAAACTCTGAGTTTGTTAACTCTGAAATGAGGGAAACTCAGAGTTTTCCGTTTCACAAAGGGATGTAACTCAAACCAGAGACAGAGGGGTAACTCTAGCCTGTTTCACAAAGAGGGGTAACTTAAACTCTCGGTCAGTTACCATAGTAACAGACTCTCTGACTCTAACCTGGTCAGGACCAGGTTTATCTCAGTAAACCTCAAGTTTCTCTCTGTCTCCGCCTTCTTTCAGTCACACGCTATTAGATTTCCTCATTCATTCAGTCATCAGGCGAGTTTTGGCGAAGTCTAGTTCTGCCGTCTATAAATGTCATGTCCTTTTATTAACGATCCAGTGGATGAAGGAGCAGAATTACTGTGCAGAGAATTAAATATTCGTCAGGAGATTGTTATCAGACCGCGCATAGATGTTCTCGCATTTCTGGACAGTTATCTTTTAGAGCCGTACCGTTTCACGTCACAGTCCATAATCTACATCCACAACCTAATCCATCCTTACATTTACATCATTACCAACCACAGTCATGCTCTCACATCCCAGCAGATATTGTGTGTTGCACTGCGGTTCTTTGCAAATGGAAGTTTTTTATATAATGTCAGAGATGCAGAGCACTTAAGACAACTGTATGCAGGACGGTCAGAAAAGTGTGTCTGGCCCTGAAATGACTTTTACCATCTTTGTGGTTTTCCCTGGACATAAACCTGTCAGAGCCATCAAGGCTCTGTGTGTGTGTGTATATGTATATATATATATATATATATATATATATATATATATATATATATATATATATATATATATATATATATATATATATATATATAGATGGCTGAGTAGAAGTCTGTGTTAGTTTAAATAGACTTAATTATTTAACAGAACATGATATGGATGCAGATATTTAGGCTGTGTGTGGAATAAAACCACTGTACAGTCAAACAACCACTTAATATTTAGGCTACTTTACAATGTAAAACATGATCAAAATGAGGTAGCTCCATGAGATTATGCCGACTTTTTACCTGTTTTAAAAATGTTTTTATATTTCATCTTAAGCTTCTCCCCTGCAGGATTGCACCTAAATGAAATAACTTAATAGGCTACTATTCAAACAGTTTTCCTGTAATATTATTGTGATTTAAACTTACGCATTGACCCAGGCAGCAATGTTCTCCCACACCGTCTTCCTCTCTTTTGCAGCTGCAGGTGTTGCACTTCTTTCTAAAAACGTGTTCAAACTCGCTATATAAGCGCATTAAGATTTCCAATTCAAACGGTGTAGTCCTCCGCTTCCCCGTTGCCATGGTGACTCGTCGAATCGGCGCTCCATTGATACTGGCTTTTCAGAGTTGTGGTGCACGCGCTTAACTCCGGGTGAAACTACTCAGAGTTGATTAAACAAACTCAAATCAGCCGTTGTGAAACCGAAAACTCAGAGTTTTCTATCTCAGAGTAGATCAACTCAGAGTTCAGGGTTAAACTCAGAGTTTGTTGAACCTGCTTCGTGAAACGGACCCCAGGTGTTCTTTTAATTAGTTATTTATTGTTTTGTTTGTTTATTGTGAACGCTTCTGAGCTGTTGCATAACAAATTGCCCTTCAACGGACAAATAATAAAGTTTGTCTTAAATTAAGCACAAATTAATGAAATTACATCAGACATTTTAGGCAAAAATACTGAGATATTATGATGATGGTTTAATGGTTTATCTGTGAAGCACAAATCAAGCCAATCTTAATTTAAGCTCAATACTGAGGTGCTGAAATCTGCTATATGGTGAAATTAAACGGCCAATGTTGATCTTCTCTGATAATGATTTGCTTAAAGCATAATTTTATCTTAGTATGTAATTCAGTTTTTCCTTTGAACTTTTTAAAGTTTCAATGAGCTAAAGGCCATTCTAGTTGTGTTCTTTCACAATGATTTGCTTCCTATGCATACCTCTTAATTAAATAACTTAAGAGTTTAACATGTTTAATCTTTATGTGTCATCAGGTATAAAGTGGTCCAAGCCAGTTTATCTCTGGGTATACTTCAGCCAGCGGGTTAATCTGGTCTGTTACAGCTGGTTGATTTTCTTTAATTAATGTGTATAAAGCTGAGATCATTCCTTTATCCGGATTTACTTTGATTTATGAGAGCAACTGTATGTATTTGTGCGCATTACATTATTTAACGTGCACCTTAATAAAGCAGTTACACCCAAATGAAACTTTTCTGTTTTTTAATAAAAATAATACAAAATCATCAACCAATATCAACTGAAATGAAACCTTGAAACAGTCCTAGTTGAGTTTTTCAGAGTCAGTCAGCATTCAGAGTTTGATTTAGTCCAGTTTAAGTTGCAGCCAGCGTTCCCTCACTGCACCGTTCAACAACCTTCAGCTTCAGGATCATCTGCTGAGTTCATGACCTCCACGTCTCTCTGCTCAGTTCAGCTCCAGCTTCACCGGCTGCAGTCAACAACACACTTGTGGTTTCGGACCTGTGAATACCACGTGAATCTCCTGTCGCACACACTGCACTTGAAGGGCTTCTCCTGGGTGTGCAGTGCCATGTGTGTGGTCAGGTTGGTCTTCTTTGAGAACCTCTTGCTGCAGACGGAGCAGCTGAAGGGCCTCTCGCCGGTGTGGACTCTCTGGTGATTCACCAGCGTGCAGCGCAGACTGAAGCTCGTGTTGCAGATGGAGCAGGTGAACGGCTTCTCCCCCGTGTGGATTCTCAGGTGCGTGGTCATGTTTGACCGTTTTGTGAATTTTTTACCGCAGAATGGGCAGGGGAACGTCTTTTCTGCAGCGTGACGTTTCGCATGGACCTGCAGGTGGTCCTCGCAGCCAAACCTTTTACCGCACTCGGAGCATCTGAACGGGTTTTTCAGAGGAATGAAACCAGATGGAAGTTCCCTGCGCTGCTTCAAGCCGTCGCTGCTGCTCTCAGTCTCAGAGGAAATCTGATTTCTGTCTGGATCGAAGCTCCTGGCTGCTTCTGATCTTCCATCTGCTTCTCCTTTTAAATGTTCTCCATCTCTGATCTCCTCAGTTTGGCTTTGAGCTTCTGCTTCAGCGACTTCTTCAGTCTTCACAGGGAGAGCAGGGAACTGGAACTTGAGATTGAGCTCCTCCAGCACATGAAGCTGTTCTTCATCCTGACTGCTGCACAGTTTCTCCTGCTCCTCCTTGATTTGTGGCGGCTTTGGGTCCTCCTGCTCCAGATCTGGACTCCACTTCTGCTGTTCAGGAGGAGCCTCATGAATCACTGCAAACTTCTCGACATTCCCAGGACACGCTGGAACACAAACATGGAGTAAATCTACCACAGTTGCTGCCTGCTGCGGAACCACAGTCTATGAAGAAATGAGTGATTTGTCTAATCTGCAATTTCTACATCGTCATTTCAATGTCAACTTTGCATTTTTCTGTGGAAATATATGTCAGTTTCCACCTGTTTGTATGGAATCTTTTGACATATTTCTACCTTTCTGTTGTATAAATGCAAAACCCAGTCTGTATTTGTATCTATAAATTAAATATGCGACTCCTGTTTCAAAATTTGGGCATCAATTTGGCACTTGTCAGAGGAACTATATTGTGAATGTCCACCAATCCTGGTGCATCGCTGCATCCTGGGCTCAGCAGGGCCCAATATGATTGGTTTAAAGAAATACAGACAAGTCAGAGCAGTTATTTCAGCTGATAGAATGATAATTAGGTTCAGTCCAACCATTCTTCAGCACTGACACAGTGCTGTGGAGATAATTCTAGGTGGAACCTTGATGGAGTCTCAAATTCACTTTCAAAGTGGTGACACTTTTACTATATTTGTGAAAGTGCTGAAAAGGGACAAACAGACTTGGTCTCCATTTAGATGTGAAAAAAACAACTGTAAAATGTCTAGACTTTAGACCACACTGGGAAAAAAACACTAAACATATATATAAACACATATCTGGACTAGATTATGTCAGAAAGACTAAAGAGTCTTTAAAACACAGTCTATGGTCTGTGAAACATTTATTCTCTTTGTGAAAATGCAAACCAGCAAGATGTCATTATTATTTCCTACATCTGGATCCTATTACACTAAGTCCAGCTATAAAACCTTTAAGAAACCTGAGTTTTATTTGTGAAAATGCAAAACACAAAACAAAAACACATTTTTGGGGCCATTACCACATTAAATTAGACCACATTAGACCAGGTCTAGATCTAAAACTACCCCATAAAGACTGGTCCAATCTGGACTAGATTCTTCTACAGAGGCTGAAGAACAGTTTATGTCTCATGGAACCCTTATTAAGTTTCTGAAAATTGAGATATGGCTGTTTTTCCCACATCTGGACCACATTAAACCAGGTCCAGATCTAAATCCTTGAAGTTTATGTCTTGTGGAACCTTTATTGTGTTTCTGAAAATGCAAAAATGGACATTTCACAATTATTTTTTTTTTTTGTTTTTTTTTTTTTGTTATCTAGGCTTGATATAATATGCTGAAAATTGAGATTTGACTATTCTTTCCCACATCTGGACCACATCAGACCAGGTCCAGATCTAAGTCACTGTAATATAATAATTAAAGCTACAAATGCAGTGAGTTTAATCAGATAATTAAAGCTATAAATGCAGTGAGTTTCATCTGATAATTAAAGCTATAAATGCAGTGAGTGTAATCAGATAATTAAAGCTATTAATGCAGTGAATATAATAATTAAAGCTATACATGCAGTGAGTATAATAATTAAAGCTATAAATGCAGTGAGTGTAACATAATAAATGCTATAAATGTAGTGAATATTATAATTAAAGCTGTAAATGCAGTGACAGTAACATAACAAAAGCTATAAATGTAGTGAATATAATAAAGCTGTAAATGCCATGAGAGCAACATAATAAAAGCTATAAATGCAGTGAATATAATCAGATAATTAATTCTATAAATGCAGTGAGCGTAACATAATAAAAGCTATAAATGTAGTGAATATAATAATTAAAGCTATAAATGCAGTGAGTGTAACATAATAAACGCTATAAATGTAGTGAATATAATAATTAAAGCTGTAAATGCAGTGAGAGCAACATAAAAGCTATAAATGCAGTGAATATAATCAGATAAGTAATTCTATAAATGCAGTGAGCGTAACATAATAAAAGCAATACACGTAGTGAATATAATAATTAAAGCTATAAATGCAGAGTGTAACATAATAAACGCTATAAATGTAGTGAATATAATAATTAAAGCTGTAAATGGAGTGAGAGTAACATAATAAAAGCTATAAATGCAGTGAATATAATCAGATAATTAATTCTATAAATGCAGGGAGTGTAACATAATAAAAGCTATAAGTGCAGTGAATATAATAATTAAAGCTGTAAATCCACCTGCTCTCCTCGGCCCTTCTCTCTCGTACTCCTCCATCGTCCTCTCAAACAGCAGCAGAATCTCCTCAGCAGCTGCCATCAGCCTCTGGTTCACTAAAACCCTCAGCATCTGCACTTTGGACATCTTTCCTCTTTCCACCGAGCAGCAGCAGCTTCTCCCCGCAGGTGGATCCGGAAGCGTTGCTCGGTGAAGCTAGCAGGCTAAGCTAACGTCCTCAAAACGTCCGCACGGAGGAAAAACACGCAGAAAAAGACGCAGTTTAGCCGCAAAGAGCTGCTCGTTTCTGATTCTGCTGTCGGTCCGTTCAGGTTTTAAACAAGAGGAGAACTTTAAGGAAGAGAAACCGCAAAAACACGCCGACCCATTCAAACAATAGAAGCTGAAACACACCGCTTCCAGGGATGACCTTCAAAATAAGAGTTCAGGGTTAGCAGTCAAAATAAAAGTGTAGAATCAGAATCAGAATCCGCTTTAATGGCCACACAACATACAAGGGGTTTGGTTTCGGCTGTTGGTGTCAGCCTAGGAATAAGGAAAGAGTATAATAAAAAATAAAGAAATTGTTAGAAGAATTATACTTAGGTTCATTGTGGTTATCATTGAATGACGGTAAAGGTATCTCTATGCATATGTAAGCACTTCTTGTTGAGAAGTACATGTACATTTTAACTGTAATCTGTATGTACTCACAGTAGAGAACAGGGTTAACGTGTTCCATATGATAAGATAATGCAAGTGACACTTTCTCTGACACTTTCTCTGTTAAACATATCTTATGCTGACGTATGATGCCGCCCCATGTTACATGACTGTTTGAAACTAAATAAAAGACGCAGAGGAGATACAGACTCTTCGGAGAAGGAAGGCTGCAGCAGCGGTGCGTGCAGTCTCTGTCTCCCCTTGCGGCAAGTAAAAGATCTGAGCTCGTGAGTACTGCCTTTCCTTCCTGTGCTGTGCATGTGTATTTTCAGGTTTAAACCCAACAGAAACTATAGAAAGAGGAACAAGGGAAAATAGTAGTAGTAAAAATAAATATAAAACAATATACACAGATATTTACAAGCTGGAAAGAAATATATAAACACAGCAGTGCAGAATGATCATTGTGATCTGGAATTAACGCACTTCCTGAGAGGTGTTTTAGTAATGGCTAACTTAGTTGGAAGTGATTTAATTTGTTATTTGATATTGAGCAGTGATGCCTGTCTGTCGCCATGGTTACTGAGCTGAGAGACGGAAGTGAAAGACTGAAGAGCAGTTTGATCCAAAGTCCCAAACAGTTGGTCTAAAATGTGTTGTCTCTCTCTGTAGTGGGTGATGTCTGTCCCTCCCTGGTGGTGCTGCCCCCCTCCAGAGAGGAGCTGCAGCAGGGGAAGGCCACGCTCATGTGCCTGGCCAACAAAGGCTTCCTCTCAGACTGGAGTCTGTCCTGGAAGGTGGACGGCAGCGGCAGCGGCAGCGGCAGCGGCAGCGGCAGCGGCAGCGGCAGCGGCAGCGGCAGCGGCAGCGGCAGCGGCAGCGGCAGCGGCAGCGGCAGCGGCAGCGGCAGCGGCAGCGGCAGCGGCAGCCGCCCCGGGGTGCTGCAGGAGGACCGGCCTCTACAGCTGGAGCAGCACCCTGAGGATCCCTGCAGACCAGTGGAGGAAGGTGGTCTCTGTGAGCTGTGAGGCCACCCAGGGCTCCCAGACTCCACTCTCAGAGACACTGAGGAGAGACCAGTGTTCCCAGTCCTGACCTCACCCACTGGGAATGTCTCACTGGTTCCACTCTGCTGATTTCTTCTTTATTTGACGTGTTTCAGCAACAATATTTAGCAGCTTGTTGCAGTGTTTCAACATTATTTCAGTGCTTCTAAATGAAAACATTTTTCTCTCTGCTGCAGTCATCAACTCTCTCTCTCTTTGTTTTTCTCTTCTTATAGTGATCATGTTTTTCTGTTTTTGCAATTTTGATTATTTCAATAAAAACCAACTCATCAAGTCGTTTCTTTTCATGTGTTATTGTGACTTCAGCTGAATCTGGGGTTCTCATTTATACGTGACATTACATCAGAAACAATGACTTAAAAAGGCTGTTTTTCATATAAAGAAGGAAAAGAAAGCAAGTAAAAACATCAAAAAATGATCAGAATTATATAATTTCTCATTCAACCATGAGGTCAAATAAATCCATGTATTGCTCCAGATTTGTTGACATTTTGGTAAGAAAATATGTCAAAGAAAACATTTATTGTGTTTGAGTCTGTAAAATGATTACATTATAATTAAATAATCAGACAGAAAATAATTATATTAAAATGAGTTTAAAGTGAAAATGTTTTATTGTGTTTAATGTATTTTTATCAACTCATCTGCAGTAGATGTGCTTCGATCAGACGTCAAATGAATTTTTCTTATTCCTATAAATACGCCTTTTTATTGGTCAGGATTTTGCTTTATGAACTTTTTGACAAATCGTCTTCAAAACCTGAAAAAATTAGACTGTTTTGATTTTCTGCTGGTTTTCAGTGTTGATGCTGTGGCTGCATCCATATTAACTGGGATTTATGGTGTAAATACTGAGAATATAATGAGACTCTGATGGTGTCGATGTGGTCGGTAGTTTGGTTTGTTTTTGTGTTGAATCAGGTGGAGTTAAATTTGAGCCGCTTTCTTTCCCCTGAAGAACCTTCTAGTTGGATCTGTCCTGAATAATTTGGAGACACATGAACTTGATTAACATATCAGTGAGTTAGAATAAAAATAAATGTGAATGATGTTAACATGACATGGAGCAGCTGAGTTCTGGCTGCAACTGAAACCCACAATTACCAGTTCTCAGTTAAAACTGGTTTCAAAATACATTGAAAATGATCCCAAAAATCACCAAAATGATACATTAAAAATGGTTTCTTTCTGTTTATGGAACTTTCAGCCACATCCGCTGGTCTTCTTCACTGGATTCACTCTCTCACTTTAATACAGTTCAAAAGATTCTGCTGAGGAAGTTCACAGGATGCAGCTGAAACCTTCAGAAACTTTTTTGAGTGTCTCTTCTTTGAAAATGAAGCTATCAACATCTTCAGGTATGGTAAACAGCTAGCTTTTACTGGATGGAATAGCATTAGCTTTTCACTAACTCACACCTTGGTCGAAACCGACTCACAACATCTGAATCCCAAACTGTGCTTAAAAACCTTTTAAACTACAATCTGTCCAGAGTTACAATAGAACAGTTTAAGGATCCAACTGTAAAAACACACAAGACAAATACAGTGACACTGAAAATCAACACAAAACAACCATAAAACATGCAAACCTATCACAAAAACACACACAATTGACCACAGAACCACCAAAAGAGACTCAGAATGACTACAGAACCATCTAAATAGACTCAAATTGACCACAAAACCACCTAAATAGATTTGACATGACCTCAAAACCACCAAAATAGACTCAAATGACCTCAAAACCACCAAAATAGACTTAAAATGATACATTAAAAATGGTTTCTTTCTGTTTATGGAGCTTTCAGCCACATCCGCTGGTCTTCTTCACTGGATTCACTCTCTCACTTTAATACAGTTCAAATGATTCTGCTGAGGAAGTTCACAGGATGCAGCCAAAAGCTTCAGAAACTTTTTTGAGTGTCTCTTCTTTGAAAATGAAGCTATCAACATCTTCAGGAGAAGCATGACCAAACTGTTGGTTTGAACGTTTCGATTTCATTAAAAGTTGAGGGAACCAGCAGGATTTGAACAAGGAACCCTCTGATTACATGAAGAACAGCTCAGACCACTGCACCACAGAGGATCTAGGTCTTCAACCTTCTCATGGAGTTCAGCCTCCATTCAGATCAGCAGTCCAGATGGTAAACGCATGATGGTAAAGACATGATGGTAAAGACAAGAGGGTAAACACATGATGGTAAAGACATGATGGTAAAGACATGATTTCGGTTGGATTTCAGTGTGAATGTGTTCAGACTGAACCTCAGAAATCTTCACATTCGGTTTGTTCTTTGTCTCTCTGCTTGTTTCTGCTACTCAGCGCTGAAGATGGTCCAGGGGCGAAGGAGGAAGCCTTTCAACAGCGAGACGTTGGATCGAACCCCGTCTGGATGTGCAGGTCAGTCACTCTGTGTGTGTGTGATGAATGAATGTATGACGTCAAAACCCAAAAATAAAACAAATTCTAAAAACCAAATCAAACCAAACCAAACCACAACTCTAAAAACTAAACCGAAACTCAAAAACCAAACCAAACTTAAACTCTGTCGTTGCGTTTCGTGGAATTTCCGATTTCATTTCACTAAGAAACTTCAAGGGAACAAAGACACAACAAGTCAAGGTAAGAAAGCTAGCTGGCTCAGGTAACCAGCTAGCTTTTACTGTATGGAATAGCATTAGCTTTTCGCTAACTCACACCTTGGTCCAAACCGACTCACATCTAAATCCCAAACTGTGCTTAAAAACCTTTTAAACTACAATCTGTCCAGAGTTACAATAGAACAGTTTAAGGATCCAACTGTAAAAACACACAAGACAAATACAGTGACACTGAAAACCAACACAAAACAACCATAAAACATGCAAACCTATCACAAAAACACACACAATTGACCACATTACCACCAAAAGAGACTCAGAATGACTACAGAACCATCTAAATAGACTCAAATTGACCACAAAACCACCTAAATAGATTTGACATGACCTCAAAACCACCAAAATAGACTCAAATGACCCCAAAACCACCAAAATAGACTTAAAATGATACATTAAAAATGGTTTCTTTCTGTTTATGGAACTTTCAGCCACATCCGCTGGTCTTCTTCACTGGATTCACTCTCTCACTTTAATACAGTTCAAATGGTTCTGCTGAGGAAGTTCACAGGATGCAGCTGAA
Organism: Amphiprion ocellaris; assembly: GCF_022539595.1. Taxonomy (NCBI): domain Eukaryota; kingdom Metazoa; phylum Chordata; class Actinopteri; family Pomacentridae; genus Amphiprion; species Amphiprion ocellaris. The sequence continues at coordinate 2,084,497 of NC_072780.1, read as the reverse complement.
AGCTTCAGAAACTTTTTTTGAGTGTCTCTTCTTTGAAAATGAAGCTATCAACATCTTCAGGAGAAGCATGACCAAACTGTTGGTTTGAACGTTTCGATTTCATTAAAAGTTGAGGGAACCAGCAAGATTTGAACAAGGAACCCTCTGATTACATGAAGAACAGCTCAGACCACTGCACCACAGAGGATCTAGGTCTTCAACCTTCTCATGGAGTTCAGCCTCCATTCAGATCAGCGGTCCAGATGGTAAACGCATGATGGTAAAGACATGATGGTAAAGACAAGAGGGTAAACACATGATGGTAAAGACACGATGGTAAAGACATGATTTCAGTTGGATTTCAGTGTGAATGTGTTCAGACTGAACCTCAGAAATCTTCACATTCGGTTTGTTCTTTGTCTCTCTGCTTGATTTTGCTACTCAGCGCTGAAGATGGTCCAGGGGCGAAGGAGGAAGCCTTTCAACAGCGAGACGTTGGATCGAACCCCGTCTGGATGTGCAGGTCAGTCACTCTGTGTGTGTGTGATGAATGAATGTATGACGTCAAAACCCAAAAATAAAACTAATTCTAAAAACCAAATCAAACCAAACCAAACCACAACTCTAAAAACTAAACCGAAACTCAAAAACCAAACCAAACTTAAACTCTGTCGTTGCGTTTCGTGGAATTTCCGATTTCATTTCACTGAGAAACTTCAAGGGAACAAAGACACAACAAGTCAAGGTAAGAAAGCTAGCTGGCTCAGGTAACCAGCTAGCTTTTACTGTATGGAATAGCATTAGCTTTTCGCTAACTCACACCTTGGTCCAAACCGACTCACAACATCTAAATCCCAAACTGTGCTTAAAAACCTTTTAAACTACAATCTGTCCAGAGTTACAATAGAACAGTTTAAGGATCCAACTGTAAAAACACAAAAGACAAATACAGTGACACTGAAAACCAACACAAAACAACCATAAAACATGCAAACCTATCACAAAAACACACACAATTGACCACATTACCACCAAAAGAGACTCAGAATGACTACAGAACCATCTAAATAGACTCAAATTGACCACAAAACCACCTAAATAGATTTGACATGACCTCAAAACCACCAAAATAGACTCAAATGACCCCAAAACCACCAAAATAGACTTAAAATGATACATTAAAAATGGTTTCTTTCTGTTTATGGAACTTTCAGCCACATCCGCTGGTCTTCTTCACTGGATTCACTCTCTCACTTTAATACAGTTCAAATGGTTCTGCTGAGGAAGTTCACAGGATGCAGCTGAAAGCTTCAGAAACTTTTTTTGAGTGTCTCTTCTTTGAAAATGAAGCTATGAACATCTTCAGGAGAAGCATGACCAAACTGTTGGTTTGAACGTTTCGATTTCATTAAAAGTTGAGGGAACCAGCAAGATTTGAACAAGGAACCCTCTGATTACATGAAGAACAGCTCAGACCACTGCACCACAGAGGATCTAGGTCTTCAACCTTCTCATGGAGTTCAGCCTCCATTCAGATCAGCGGTCCAGGTGGTAAACACATGATGGTAAAGACATGATGGTAAAGACAAGAGGGTAAACACATGATGGTAAAGACACGATGGTAAAGACATGATTTCAGTTGGATTTCAGTGTGAATGTGTTCAGACTGAACCTCAGAAATCTTCACATTCGGTTTGTTCTTTGTCTCTCTGCTTGATTTTGCTACTCAGCGCTGAAGATGGTCCAGGGGCGAAGGAGGAAGCCTTTCAACAGCGAGACGTTGGATCGAATCCCGTCTGGATGTTCAGGTCAGTCACTCTGTGTGTGTGTGATGAATGAATGTATGACGTCAAAACCCAAAAATAAAACAAATTCTAAAAACCAAATCAAACCAAACCAAACCACAACTCTAAAAACTAAACCGAAACTCAAAAACCAAACCAAACTTAAACCCTGTCGTTGCGTTTCGTGGAATTTCCGATTTCATTTCCCTGAGAAACTTCAAGGGAACAAAGACATAACAAGTCAAGGTAAGAAAGCTAGCTGGCTCAGGTAACCAGCTAGCTTTTACTGTATGGAATAGCATTAGCTTTTCGCTAACTCACACCTTGGTCCAAACCGACTCACATCTAAATCCCAAACTGTGCTTAAAAACCTTTTAAACTACAATCTGTCCAGAGTTACAATAGAACAGTTTAAGGATCCAACTGTAAAAACACACAAGACAAATACAGTGACACTGAAAACCAACACAAAACAACCATAAAACATGCAAACCTATCACAAAAACACACACAATTGACCACATTACCACCAAAAGAGACTCAGAATGACTACAGAACCATCTAAATAGACTCAAATTGACCACAAAACCACCTAAATAGATTTGACATGACCTCAAAACCACCAAAATAGACTCAAATGACCCCAAAACCACCAAAATAGACTTAAAATGATACATTAAAAATGGTTTCTTTCTGTTTATGGAACTTTCAGCCACATCCGCTGGTCTTCTTCACTGGATTCACTCTCTCACTTTAATACAGTTCAAATGGTTCTGCTGAGGAAGTTCACAGGATGCAGCTGAAAGCTTCAGAAACTTTTTTTGAGTGTCTCTTCTTTGAAAATGAAGCTATCAACATCTTCAGGAGAAGCATGACCAAACTGTTGGTTTGAACGTTTCGATTTCATTAAAAGTTGAGGGAACCAGCAAGATTTGAACAAGGAACCCTCTGATTACATGAAGAACAGCTCAGACCACTGCACCACAGAGGATCTAGGTCTTCAACCTTCTCATGGAGTTCAGCCTCCATTCAGATCAGCGGTCCAGATGGTAAACGCATGATGGTAAAGACATGATGGTAAAGACAAGAGGGTAAACACATGATGGTAAAGACACGATGGTAAAGACATGATTTCAGTTGGATTTCAGTGTGAATGTGTTCAGACTGAACCTCAGAAATCTTCACATTCGGTTTGTTCTTTGTCTCTCTGCTTGATTTTGCTACTCAGCGCTGAAGATGGTCCAGGGGCGAAGGAGGAAGTCTTTCAACAGCGAGACGTTGGATCGAATCCCGGCTGGATGTTCAGGTCAGTCACTCTGTGTGTGTGTGATGAATGAATGTATGACGTCAAAACCCAAAAATAAAACAAATTCTAAAAACCAAATCAAACCAAACCAACCACAACTCTAAAAACTAAACCGAAACTCAAAAACCAAACCAAACTTAAACTCCGTCGTTGCGTTTCGTGGAATTTCCGATTTCATTTCACTGAGAAACTTCAAGGGAACAAAGACACAAGTCAAGGTAAGAAAGCTAGCTGGCTCAGGTAACCAGCTAGCTTTTACTGTATGGAATAGCATTAGCTTTTCGCTAACTCACACCTTGGTCCAAACTGACTCACAACATCTAAATCCCAAACTGTGCTTAAAAACCTTTTAAACTACAATCTGTCCAGAGTTACAATAGAACAGTTTAAGGATCCAACTGTAAAAACACACAAGACAAATACAGTGACACTGAAAACCAACACAAAACAACCATAAAACATGCAAACCTATCACAAAAACACACACAATTGACCACATTACCACCAAAAGAGACTCAGAATGACTACAGAACCATCTAAATAGACTCAAATTGACCACAAAACCACCTAAATAGATTTGACATGACCTCAAAACCACCAAAATAGACTCAAATGACCCCAAAACCACCAAAATAGACTTAAAATGATACATTAAAAATGGTTTCTTTCTGTTTATGGAACTTTCAGCCACATCCGCTGGTCTTCTTCACTGGATTCACTCTCTCACTTTAATACAGTTCAAATGGTTCTGCTGAGGAAGTTCACAGGATGCAGCTGAAAGCTTCAGAAACTTTTTTTGAGTGTCTCTTCTTTGAAAATGAAGCTATCAACATCTTCAGGAGAAGCATGACCAAACTGTTGGTTTGAACGTTTCGATTTCATTAAAAGTTGAGGGAACCAGCAAGATTTGAACAAGGAACCCTCTGATTACATGAAGAACAGCTCAGACCACTGCACCACAGAGGATCTAGGTCTTCAACCTTCTCATGGAGTTCAGCCTCCATTCAGATCAGCGGTCCAGATGGTAAACGCATGATGGTAAAGACATGATGGTAAAGACAAGAGGGTAAACACATGATGGTAAAGACACGATGGTAAAGACATGATTTCAGTTGGATTTCAGTGTGAATGTGTTCAGACTGAACCTCAGAAATCTTCACATTCGGTTTGTTCTTTGTCTCTCTGCTTGATTTTGCTACTCAGCGCTGAAGATGGTCCAGGGGCGAAGGAGGAAGCCTTTCAACAGCGAGACGTTGGATCGAATCCCGGCTGGATGTTCAGGTCAGTCACTCTGTGTGTGTGTGATGAATGAATGTATGACGTCAAAACCCAAAAATAAAACAAATTCTAAAAACCAAATCAAACCAAACCACAACTCTAAAAACTAAACCGAAACTCAAAAACCAAACCAAACTTAAACTCCGTCGTTGCGTTTCGTGGAATTTCCGATTTCATTTCACTGAGAAACTTCAAGGGAACAAAGACACAAGTCAAGGTAAGAAAGCTAGCTGGCTCAGGTAACCAGCTAGCTTTTACTGTATGGAATAGCATTAGCTTTTCGCTAACTCACACCTTGGTCCAAACTGACTCACAACATCTAAATCCCAAACTGTGCTTAAAAACCTTTTAAACTACAATCTGTCCAGAGTTACAATAGAACAGTTTAAGGATCCAACTGTAAAAACACAAAAGACAAATACAGTGACACTGAAAACCAACACAAAACAACCATAAAACATGCAAACCTATCACAAAAACACACACAATTGACCACAGAACCACCAAAAGAGACTCAAAATGACTACAAAACCATCTAAATAGACTCAAATTGACCACAAAACCACAAAAATAGAGTCAAAATGATCACTAAAACACCTAAAAATTTTCAAAATGATCACAAAACCACCAAAATAGGTCCAAAATAACTATAAAACCGCCAAAATAGATTCAAAATGACAACAAAACCACCAAAATAGATTCAAAATTACTATAAAACCAACAAAACAGACTCAAAGTGACCTTAAACCCATCAAAATAGACTCAAAATGACTACAAAACATGCAATAGCAGCACAAACCAACTACAAAGTGACATTTTTTGGCTATTTTGAAGCTCCTCATAGTTGTTTTTTGTTTTTTTAGCTGGTTTGAGCCTCTTAATGTTTGTTTTGTGGTCATTTTTGGGGTTTTTTTGGGTTTTTTTGTACTTTTGAGTCCTTTCTGCAGTTGTTTGTCCCCAATTCTGTCACTGAGACTTTAAGTTCAGCACAGAAACAAAGAAACTTTAATGACTGGAGGAGATTTTTAAAGTAAAAAATCTTATAACCTGATTTCTTTCACCTACTTCCTGCTCGTGTTTGAACAACGTTCAAATGTTCTCCAGTTTTCAAAGACTGTTTTCACAGAAATAATACTTCTTTAAATTGTAAAGCAGTTTCACTTTTGTTTCCACTGATTCCGTTTGATTTTCCAAATAATTCGCAGTTTGTTCATCTGATGGAGGAGATAAAAGGAAAATGTACACATTAATCCAGATGTGGCAGAAAAAAAGCTGTTTAAATTCACGAGTAAAGTTGCAGAAAAGAGTTTCAGCTCCACCTGCTGGTCTTTTACTCTCATTACAGCAGCACAATGTTAAAAAAATAAACATTACAGGCTGGAAATGAAAATCATCAGCAATAAAAGTTTGCTGATTTATTAGTTTTGGGGGAAAGAGTGCTCCACCCTGATGTTGGTCATTAATTCTGTGTAAAAGTAAAGCAGTGCATGTCTGTAACAACTGTACTGACACCCACCTCTATTTCATTCCATTATTACATTCAGTTGAGACACATGTTCATGTAGAAATTAAGACTTTTCCTTCATTCCTGGCGAGTGTCTCTTTTTTCAGATAAAAACTGTACATCAGAGCTCCGACTCGCGATTATTTTCACTGTTGATTAATCAGTTAATTATTTTCTGCATTCTCTGATTGACTATTTGGTGTATAAAATGTTAGAAAGTGGTGAAAATTGTGTTGTTTTTCCCACATTGCAATAAATAAAAAATAGAACACATACACACCAGGAAAAGAAAACAAACAAAAAAACTAACCAAACAAATCAAAACAATAAAAAAAAAAAAAAAAAACACAAAAATTGTGTAGTAGAGAACCAGGGGTGTCGTATTACAACTTATGTTATTTAAATTCTGTTTTATATGGGCTGATAAACTCAATCCAACTATTCCAACATTTGTCAAACAGTTAGGTAAAGTTGGCAAGATATTCACAGATTCCGACTTGCGGCATCAATAACTCATGAGATATATGTTGTAAAAACATAAACAATGCCTCTTTCAAATCGCTGTTAGCTAGACAATGTGCTACGAGGCCAGTTTTATCAAAAGTCGCTGTCTTTCAAGTTGCAGAAATAACATTGATGTCTATGAGCAGCCGGCTGTGCAAAGAGTGAACAGGGACCGTCTGCAAATAGCAAAACCGCTGCAACAGCGAAGAGAGACACTACACAAATATTCAATTACTTAACTTTTATACACTGTAGTATCACCAAATTTACTGCAGCCATCAATTGCCTCCTGCTGCTCATACTACAACTCTTGGTTTGACACTAAATACAAAATCTGAATTTTAAGGATTTTTTTTTTATTATTTTCTTATTATTTTATTAGTCATAAAATTCAATAACTTCACTCTTATGTACTGTGGTGTCACCAAACTCGCTGCTGCCATCAGTTGTCTCCTGACTGTCATAGTACAACCCTTGGTTTGATATTAAATACAAAATCTGAATTTTAAGGAATTGTTATTGGTAATAAAATTCAATAACTTCACTCTTATACATTGTAGTGTTACCAAAATCACTGGAGCCATCAGTTGACTCCTGCTGGTCATACTACAACTCTTGGTTTGATATAAAAACATTTTTTCATAATTTTAATGAATTTTATTATTTTATTATTATTTTATTAGTAATTGTCAGAGGATTACCGCCTCCAGCGGGCTGACTCCAACCTGGATCACAGAACTGAGAGGAGAGAAACAGATCAAACACAGACAAAGAGATTTCTTGTACAAGGGCACCCTGCTCAGCTCACGTTCTGAGGCAGAGACGCGCCGAGCAGTTCCTTATCCCTTTATTTATAATAAAGCATAGGTTACAGAACAGCAGAGGGTGGGGCGGTCCCACGCTCTGAGACAAAACATATGTGTGGTGTGAGAAGAAGAATTTTCTCGTGAGAATGAGAATGTTTAGCAGGTGAGGTGTATGTGTGTTGTGACTGTAAGCTGCATGTGTGGCAATGTGGTTACAACATACATTCTTGCGAGTGTACAGGCAAGTAGAAAACTACTGAAACTTAGCACAGAGATATATGATCATGTGAACACTCAATTTTCTTCTAACAGTAATACAATTCAATAACTTCACTCTTATGTACTGTAGTGTCATCAAATTCACTGGAGCCATCAGTTGGCTCCTGATTGTCATACTACAATGCTTGGTTTGATATTAAATAAAAAAATGAGAATTTTAAGGAATTTTTGTAGTGAATAAAATTCAATCACTTTACAAGACATCCAACCAACCCACCTCTGGACTCTTGCAGCCACTGCCTATTCCAAAACGTCCTTGGTCTCACATCGCAGTAGATTTCGTCACCGTTCTAGTAGTAGTTTAGTTCTTCTTTGTCTAAGATTCTAGTTCCGGTTCCTGTATTGAGTTTCTTGTTGTGAACAAAAGCATTTTTAAAGCGTTCATGCTGGTGTTGTTTCATTTCCTGCTCCTGAGCCTTTTGAACCTGTCGTAACAATATTAAAAGTTTTACTGATATATATCGAATCACTTTAGATATTTTTAATAGTTTTAAAATCGATTTTCTTGCCAAATTTGGGTGATTTTTTTTTTTTTTTTTAAATAAAACTTTTGAGTTATTGGTATTTTCTTCCTGAAGGTTTTGCAAATTTTCAGGAATTTGTGGAATTTTTTGCTGAACTTTTGGATTTTTTTTTTTTTTTTCAGACAAGGAATTTATACATTTTGGTGCCTATGAATGAGGACAACAGGAGGGTTTAATCAGTTGGCTGAGACTTGATCTTACATATTAGCGAGCCTCCACTTTTATGATGGATGAGAAACATTTATTTAGACTCAATATGGAATCATACAATGGGAACAATATGACAGTAGATCTAACATATTTTCAAGAGACATGCTAAGTGTAAATGGAGGCCACAATAAATACCTTTTACTTAAGCCAGAAAATTGTGTTTTTTTTTTCTGAATTTCTTGTGTTTTTTCATACTGTGTGCATATTTCCTGTAATCCAGTAGTATTTTTGATATAGAGACTGAAAAATCTATCTATCTAGCTGTAAATTAGAACATGAAAAACATTGGAGATCTGAATAGATGTTGGAGTTTAGCAGAGTTGAGGATGAGTTTGTTTTCTTAGATTAACACTAAAATTCTTCCACTTGTCTTCTTATTTAGTTTCTTTCACTGTTTTGAATTGAAGCAACAAGAAATAGAGTCTGTCCACACTAACTTTATTTCTCCATATCAACCAATCTGAGCTGACCATCTAAGTTCCAACAAGAAAAACTGGACGTTATTGAGCTTCTATCAGATAATTTCGATGCCTTTGTCCTGAACTTGACCTCTAATGGAAATCTCTGTGGATTACCTAATTAATATTTACCATCCAGCTTTATGAATTCAGTTGTTGATGATGGAAATGGGTTACCGTGGCGACTCTGTGTGTGTGTGTTCATGGTCCATTACACAACCAATGGCAGTTTGTTTGCTCTGGCTAGTGTGACGGAAATGAAACCTCAGACGGGTCAGAAGGTGAACGTTTACTGATTACAAAACAAGAGCCGCTCCTATAAACTCTAAAAGTCGCCAGTGATTCAGAGTGGAGAGACTTCAGTAGGCATTTCTTCCGTGTTGCTGCTCCTCCACCCTGTCCATCCTCCTGAACTTCTCCATCAGAGCCTCCTGGTTGAAGTCTCCGTTCAGCGGGCATCCGTCCACCAGGCTGTTCATGGGCGGCGGCGGAGGCCCGTTCCCGTTATCCTCCGGTCCCGGCCGGTGGCGGTGAGCCGAGGAGGCGTAAACGTGAGGCAGGCCGTCAGCTGATTGGTCGACCTGCTCGTCCGTGCCGTTTCCTCGACACCAGTGGGACAGGAAGTGTGCCAGGACAGGAAGGAGTTTACTGCGAGAGGCCAAAGCGTTGCCTTGGTGATAGGCCAGGATGTCCTTATATGGGCTGCTGGCGGGGGAGAGGCAGAGGGCGGGGCTTTGGGTGTTTTGGAGGGCGTGGCTAATCTGGAAGGCGGAGCATGAAGAATAACAGTTGGGTCAATATATAATTGCGGGACTTTTTGTATCATAGTTGACATTTTTGCTGTTTTCAGGCCTAAAATCAACCAAACACCACATGGCATTTCAGAGAAAGATTCTTCTAAATATTATACATACAGGTTATTCTACAGATATTGTAGTAAACCTGTTGACTACTTTCTATTAAATAAGTCAGAAAGCCTTGGAGTCTGGCCAGTCTTTTCTTCAGGAGGAAATGACATCATGTGGAGCAGGTCATGTGATCTGGAATTAACACACTTCCTGGAGAGGTGTTTTTGTAATGGGGAACTTAGTGGAAAGGGATTTAATTTGTTATTTTCCATATAAAATGTGATATATTGCCAAAAAATAAATATCTGTCATGATTCTCTCAACTTAATAAAAGAACACAATCAAAATTATTTCTGAATCAGCTCATTTTATTATTGTTTAGCTCATTAGAAGGTGGTTGGTATTAAATTCAGACGGTTATTTAGTTGACATTTTAGTGATATCCAGTCATTTTTTATTAATAAATGATTGTTTCCGTAATACATAATTATGGAATTTGTAAAGACATGATCATAATGAACATAAAAACATTTTTTTTTTACTTTTAATAAAAATGTATGCAGATATACAGCCCCTCAGTTATATATTGACCCACAACGTAAACACACACATTTGTACCCAAATCTACCCTCCAATCCCAACCTTAACTTAATCTTGAATCAGGTTTTATCTCAATGCAAATTCTAATCTTTACTGTATAAACACCTGAACAATCTTCATTTACAAATATCTAGACCTGATAATAATTTAATCCAATATTGATTTAAACCAAATCACAATGTTGCTTCTAACATTGAATTTAATCTTAATCCTAATCCAGATCTTTACTCTGTAAACAGCCAGTCCTGGTACTGATTAAATCCTGATGAAAGTTTAGCTCCTCATCTTATTCCTAATCTTAAATATATAAATACTCCTTGTATTCACATTTACATCATCCAGATCATAATTCTGCTCCCAATCTTAATTTTAATCTCAGTTCCAATCCAAATCCTTACCTCTTCATTTTAAATGCAATCCCTGTCATTATTTGAACCTAATTCTAATCTTTACTGTTCTGAATTTTATTTCCCAAATGAATTTAAGTCCAATTATTCATTTAATTCAAATTCAGATCAAAATGTTATTTGTAATGTTAATTCTAGTTCTACTATCTTGACTCAATCCTAATCCTAAATTGAGATCTTTCATCAAAACTCACTTGTCTATTACAGATCCAGATTGTGACATTAATCCTAATTTTTGTTCAAGTACAGTTTACACTTGATCAAAAATCTTGGTCCTAATCTTAATCTCAGTTTTAATCCCAACATTTGAATTAAACCTAAATGTAAATCCTGAACATAAAACAAGTTTTCTTCTTCATCTAAACCTCTGTATCACTGACCTCCTGTCTGAGCACCGGGTCGGGGCTGTAGATGACCAGCTGCCTCACCGGCTGATACGATTGGTCGCTGGAGAATATCGTCATGGCGACCACAGCATCCAGTTGCTGTGACTGGCAGAAGTCGCTGAGCTGCTGCTGGAGATTCTTAGTGAGCAGAAACGACTGGAAGCAGAGAAAACACACAGACACAGGGTGACAGAGGGAACTACAATCCCAGCATGCACTGCTCCAAAAGAGGCTCTGAGGCGCCTCCTGCTGGTTCAGAGAGAAACTGATGACCACTGGGCTGCAAACATGAGATCATTAATATTCTGTTTATCGTTTCATTTATTTAATTAAATTCAATAAAACAGTAATATCTATTATTATGCATAAATATATATTTTAGATCACCATTATCACACAGAAAAATAAATATAAAACAGCATATTTGTCTTGTAAAGTAAAAAAAAAATGTCAGGATTTATAAATTTTATGGTTCACAGCCTAATTAACAGTGACAGACTGATGCAGCACACATCCACACATCCACAAGTTAGAAGATTCATTTAAACAGCTCTAATCTCACATTTAATCACTAATTCTACTCACTTCCAGACTCATGTAGACGACGCTGACTGCTGCTCTCAGGTCACCCCTGACAACCGTCTTCATGTTCCTCAATAAGATGTGATTCGTTTCCAGACCTGACACAGAAATTATGTTTTTACTACAACCTGGTTATCACCAAGTCATTTTCCACTGCAGCTGGAGCGTTTGTGCATGTTCCTCCTGCAAGAACTGCCCCTGTAGAACCTGCAGAGATGCAACTACCCCTGGGGTCTTTATGCTCATTTTCAGTCTGAGCATGAAAATGGAAAGATCAAACCATTGGCTCTGTGTGGAGTGATGATAGAACTGTAACCTGTCATCTTTCCATTATGTCTTGTCACTGTTTTTCAGGGTTTAAGATTCCTTTCTTGGAATCTTTGGAACATGACTGAATGGAAAAGGGCTTTAATTTGGGTTTTCTCTTGCTGATTTTTTTTTTTGGAATTTGGATTAACTTCATGCTACATCTGGATAGAAACCAGCTTGATGCTTCCTGATGAGTAGAGCTCATTTATATCTCAGTCCTGTAGCCGTGGACGATGTTTACCTGAGAGGCTGAACTTGGCCTTGTGCAGGGCAGAGTGAAGAGCGCCACTCGATGGTAGATCAGGGAACTGTGTCTGCAGCATGTGGACAATCTGACTGTCTTTAACAGTCACTTTGCCAACCAGACGGGACAGATTCACACTGTCCACCACCATCGCACCTGCAGAGGGACACGGGAGACACATTCACGCATGCAGGAGGACACAGGAGACACGTTCAGACCTGCAGGAGGACACATGACACATTCAGACCTGCAGAGGGACACAGGAGACACATTCAGACCTGCAGGAGGACACATGACACATTCAGACCTGCAGAGGGACACAGGAGACACATTCAGACTGCAGGAGGACACATGACACATTCAGACCTGCAGAGGGACACAGGAGACACATTCAGACCTGCACAGACACAGGAGACACATTCAGACCTGCAGGAGGGACACAGGAGACACATTCAGACCTGCACAGACACAGGAGACACATTCAGACCTGCAGGAGGGACACAGGAGACACATTCAGACCTGCAGAGGGACACAGGAGACACATTCAGACCTGCAGAGACACAGTTTTTAGGATGTCTCACCATACAGCAATAACGCCAGCTGCTTGTCCAGGATTTCCAGTGGTCTGGACAGGATCCGTTCTGTTACTAAGGTAGCACAGGACGCTACTATCTCCACATTGACAGGACAGGAGAGGGAGGCTGTCCTCTCTGGCTGGTGGTGGTCCATGACCTCTACTACCGCCCCCTCCAGGTTGCTGTCGGCGCTGCAGGACAGAAGTCTTGAGATTAGCAGGAATGCAACGAACACATTGCTCAGTGTGTCGATGTTTCAGACCTCGGCAGGACGTTGTGGTCCACCAGTGTCAACGCTAGCCTCCGGTTGGCATAGAGACGAGCCAGGTCCACATCATCTCTGAACACCAGGGTTTCCATGGCGATGCCGGCCTCCCTGAACAGGAGGAGGACGTCGGCTCGCAGGTAGAACTGTGACCGAGGAATGTTGAGAACCGGAACGACCAGAGGAGCGCCCAACCGACCAGAGGACGTCTGAGAGGACGGACAAATCAGTCCAGCTGCTTAGGGGCATTATTCATTAAACCTTTATTTCTATTTGATATAATTATTTTCATGAGACACGTTCTGTCTGGAGATTTTAATGACATGAGAAATTTCTCTGAAATAAAGAAATTTCACATTTCCTCCAGGATTCTGTTCCATATGTGAACAGTGGAGGTTAAAAAGGGCAGAAAATATTATTTTAGTCAAAAACTACGTAAGACATGAACATTAAAGGTTGTGACAGGTGCCTAAGAGAGAAATTTCCAACGAAATTTCTTTTATTTTTAAGGTAATTTAGGCTAAAATGTAACCTGAAATCTGAAATGTCTGATTTTCAGTTGAAGTGAGACCCACACAGGAGTTTAGATATTAAAGTTTTTGTCATAGATTACTGTCCAGAAGAAAATAAGTGTTTCTTGTGGTGTTCCCCGTGGTTCAGTCCGCTCTTTTCTGTCTCTACAAACACTCAGCTGCAGTTTATTAGCTCCAGACGTGGTGTTTTCTGTCGCTATGCAGTGGACACTCTGCTTTACTTCTCTGCTTCATTTATTGATCTGAAACCTGTTCACAATCCTGTAACCTGCCAATCAGAAACTACATGTTGTACCAAATTTTCAGGACAAAAAGTACATAATATGTCAAATTTTTTGTGCTGTGTCGGTTAACTTGGTGCAGCAGCAGTAATGAAGGCGTTGTATCGAACCGTTGTGGTGAAGAGGGAGCTGATCTACGTCCATCTACATTCCAACCCTCACCTATGGTCATGAGCTCTGGGTAGTGACCCAAAGGATGAGATCGTGGATACAAGCATCTGAAATGAGCTTCCTCTGTAGGGTGTCTGGACTCAGCCTTAGAGACAGGGGGAGAAGCTCAGACATCCAGAGGGAGCTCAGAGTAGAGCTGCTGATCCTTCACCTCTAAAGGAACCAGCTGAGGTGGTTTGGACATCTGATTCAGATCCTCCAGGAAGACTTCCTTTGGAGGTTTTCTGAACACATCCACCTGGGAGGAGACCCCGGGGTAGACCCAGAACCCTCTGGAGGGATTATGTATCTCATCTGGCCTGGGAACGCCTCAGGATCCTCCAGGCAGACAATGGATGGATGGATGGATGGATGGATGGATGGATGGATGGATAGATGGATGGATAACTTTGTCCTACTCCCATGGAATAGACTGCATTCTGAATGCATTCTTTAATTAATATTTCAATTCAGTTTTATTTATATAGCGCCAATTACAGTCAAATTGTCTCGAGACGCTTTACAGAACACATATGCCTGAACCCCAGAGCAGCCCTAAGGAGACAGTGGCAGGAAAACACCCTATTTACTCCCCACCTTTTGTTGGAGACAATGGAAGACTATTGTCTACCTTTGTTATAGTATTTATCGTTTGAAAATGTTCCATGAGGACTCTGAATCTGGCTTATGTTAACATGGGAAACATTTAATTTAAGATTTCTTTCCTTCATTCATTGCTTTATTCTACATTTTCCACTGAGATTACTTTTAGATCATTTGTTTTCTTCTTTAGTTTTTAACTGGAGCCATTAAACATTTTAAACTCACCCTGGACAGGAAGTAGGCCATCGCTAGCGACGACACGGCCGAGTCCAGGTCACATGACTCACTACCCAGGACCACATGGACTCTCAGGTTGTTACGGAAACCGTTCTGTGGGAGGAGAATCAAACATCAGCATCTGTACATTAAACTTCTACTACAAGCAGGTCAAATATGGCACTTTTTGATTCACCTGATTCATTTGGCAGATGCAGTTACTTAATATTTTAACTTTTTCTTTCGAGTTGTCCTCCTTCTAGTCTTAAAGTCCTAGAGTCTTAAGGTCCTTAAAGTTATATTTTCTTCAATAAAAGTGAAATAATCTGACAGTGTGATCATAAAAATCCAAATTATTTTTCATAAAATTTAAAATATTTTTGAGAAACAGCTTCATTTTTCTCAAATCGCGCTGTTTTCAGGTTTTTCTCAAATGGAAAGTAATTTAGTGAAAACACAATTTCAAATCAAAAATCTCATGATGTGATCTTCAGCTGCATTAATCAGACTCCAGACTTTTAAACTGAAATGTTGGGCAGAGTGAATAGATGAGGACTAAGTCAAACAGAGGAAGCAGTCATTCATGCCGTCTCTGTCCATGAACTTCAGATACAGAATGGTGTTTGTCTGTCCATCTGCAAATATTTGCTCTGCGTGTCCTCAGCTGACTGCAGGCTTCAGGCAAACACAGCTTCAGCTCAGGTAATCTACGTTCAGCTCACAACGAGCAGCATGCTCCCAAGATATTTCTCTGAAACAAAAAATACTAATCATTGAGTCAAAATACACGAGGACACTCAAAAATAACCACAAAGTAATAAAAAATGGCTTAAAGTGTCAATAATGACCACACAGAGACACAAAAAGGCGAAGAAATCATCACAAAGGGATAAAAATAGATGCAAAGAGGTACAAAATGATTACAAACAGACAGAAATGACCACAAATACAAACAAAACTAATTAAATGGACAGACATGACTGCAAAAAGACACAAACTGATCCCAAAAAGAGACAATATGACCACAAAGGGAAACAAAAATACCACAAATAAACACAAAACCACAATGAATGACCACAAAGAGACATGGAACAATCACAAAGAGAGACAAAGGGACCAGAGAGACACAAAAATATTCAAAAATAGAGACAAAACAACCACAAAGAGGCACAAAAATACCACAAATAAACACAAAACCACAATGAATGACTATAAAGACACACAAAAAGACTCAAACGGGTAGAAATGGTCACAATAAAACACAAAACAACCACAAAAAGAGACAAAATGACCACTAAGACAAACAAAAATGCCACAAACAAACACAAAACCACAATGAATGACCACAAAGAGACATGCAACAATCACAAAGAGAGACAAAGGGACCAGAGAGACACGAAAATATATAAAAATAGATATAAAACGACCACAAAGAGACACAAAAAGACTCAAACGGGCAGAAATGATCACAACAAAACACAAAACAACCACAAAGAGATACAAAATGACCACAATGAGATCCAAAATGATTTAAAGAAATCTAAAACAACCACAAAGAGAGACATAAACAAACTTTTAAAGCAGGACTACAACTCTACCTGTTTAAGAAGGCTTGTAAATGTTGTATTAGTGTCTTTTATTAGTGATTTTTTAAAGCCTAATTTAAATTGTCTCTGTTTTGGAGACTCAGATGAATAAAAAGTGTGTTACAGAGAACATGTATTATTATTATTATTATTATTATTATTATTATTATTATTATTATTATTATTATTATTATTATTATTATTATTATTATTGTTGTTGTTGTTGTTGTTGTTGTTGTTATTTAAACATCCATAAACCCCCTTAGTCTGCCTTCTGTCACCTCAGAGTTTATCATCTCCATACACTCTGATGGTGTGTGTGTCCATTTACGTTACAAATCCACACACTCACCTTGGCTGCAGATCTGCTCGACTTCAGGAACGTGTCCATGCCGTCCAGTGGGATCAGGAAAGACTCAGCTGACTGGGAGGACAGAACCGTCCAGTGTCCTGCTCCGTCCACTCACCCTCGGTCTCTCTCTGACGTTTCAAAATAAAACTCACAGCCTCGTTTTTTTTTTTTTGTTAATGAATAACGACAAGTTTCGGTTATCGTCACAGAAAAGTCAAACTGCCTCCACGTGTCACCCCGTTACCACCTGGAACACCTCCACAGGAAACTTCTCCTTTATTTATTTAAATATATTGATTAGTTTTTTTTTATGTTAGCTGTAATAGGCTACAAGCACTAGCATGCATTTATTACACATTTATATTTATTTTTAGGGGAAATTTAGACTCATGTATTCATTATTTCCATTTATTCATATTTTTTATTCCTACTCTCAGTCATTTTACTTCATCACGGTGTATATTTTGCTACTTTTTTGGCCCACATAGTAAACTACAAGTATTTGTGAATAACAATAATTTACCGTTATTCCCATGAGCTGGATATAAAACTGATCTTATTTTTGAATGTTATTTTGGGGCTGTTGTAATAGGTCACAAGTGCTATCATCTATTTAATGCATATTCATTTATTCATTTTTTGTATATTTAGATTTATTTATCCATTTGTTCTATTATTCATATTTTTGTTATTTTTTAATTCATTACAGTGCATATTTTGTCACTTTTAGACCCCTACAGTAAACTGCGAATACATATGTATAGTTCCTCTCATGGACTGGATAGAAAGCTCTGATCTGATTTATTTTTATCTTTGTAAAAAGGCCTCATACACTTTATTTCTACATAAAAAAAACATATTATATATTTGGTCCTTACATAAATATCTGTATAACTTAACCTTTAGTTGAGCTTGATCTTATGTAGTCTATCGTTAGAAAAATTAATATACTATTTTATCCTTATGTAAATGTACCACATACTGCTTTATATTCGTAATATAAAGCATATAATAATAATTATAAAAGAATAATTTGAATTTCCCTCTGAATTAAAAAACTATCTATCTATCTATCTATCTATCTATCTATCTATCTATCTATCTATCTATCTATCTATCTATCTATCTATCTATCTATCTATCTATCTATCTATCTATCTATCTATCTATCTATCTATCTATCCTCCCACCAGCAGGGGGCGATAACTTTCCTCGCAGTGACGTCAGCCGTCCCTTTCAGACAAGACGAGCCCGGTGAGTGACGCACCGTGCGTCACTTCCAGCAGATATTCGACATGGAGCCCTGCGGGTTGAAGCTGAACTTCTGGGAGAACGGACCAAAACCCGGACAGTTTTATAACTTCCCCGGCGGCAGCAGCGGACCGGGCACATCATGCGGGCCGGTCAGACACACACTGTGAGTGAACCGTTCCGACAGAACCGGATTATTTTAACGGTTAATTCTGTTAAAGACGCCGCTGTCAGTTTCGGTTTGAGCTCCGCCGCAGTGCTGCATCATCGTGGAGCTAATAATGCTAAGCTAACGTGTGGTTTACTGTAGTTTTACCGCTCAGTGCTGGCACTCTGTAGCTGTTTAAACAAAATTAGGTGTTTAATAACATATATTCCTCGTAATGAAGGCGATAACGTCGCAGTTTGTTTTGTATTTTAACGTTTTGCTGACTAACGATTAGCTGTGTTAGCTAGCTGTGCTAATTACAAAATGAGTTGATGAAATTCAGGAGAAGACAACAATAAAGATTGGATACCAGCGGCAGGTTTGATTAACGACCCCTTTATTTGATGGCATATTTATTTTAGTAATTTGTATAACATAAAAAGTCACGTATTTGCTGTACCTACCTTCTAAAATATAAAGATTTGCTGCTTTTGTCTGTCTCAAATGAGTATCTTTGGGTTTTTGACTTATCAGACAAAACTACACAGCTGAAGACATTTCTCTGGACTGTCAGGAGCTGTTATGTCTTTTGTTTCTGATTCCTGATTCAAAATAAAAATATTAGAGCTGTACTTTGGCTCTATCTGTAGTCATCTGATTGTTTACACTTCAGCAGTAACAGCAAATCAACACTGAAGAATCCATGTGGAAAGTTCTCTTTTAACCCTCGTGCTGTCCGTGTTGTCAAAATTGACCCGTTTTGAAGTTTGAAAATGTGAAAAAAAATAATTTTCACGGTGGAAGTTCTGATGTCCATACTTTCAACATTTTTGGGAAATTTTTGAAAATTTTTTGGTTGGAAAAAAAAAAAGAAATGTTCACATAAAAATCAACCAAAATCCAGCAAATTTCACTGGATTTTGGTTGATTTTTATGTGAATGTTCTCAAAGAAAATATTACAAGTTTTACTGATATATATAGAATCACTTTAGATATTTTTAGGAGGTTTTTTTTGGAAGTTTTTTACTCATTTTTTCAAAATATTTACCGAAATTTTCTTGCCAAATTTGAGGGATTTTTTTAAAAAATCAAACTTTTAAGGGAAACTTTTAAGGAATTATTGGAATTTTCTTCCTGACGGTTTTGGAAATTTTCAGAAATTTGGAGAATTTTTTGCAGAATTTTTGGATTTTTTTTCAGACAAGGAAACAATATTTGTTGGTGCTCGTAAGTGAAGACAACAGGAGGGTTAAATGGACATGTAAAACATAGACAAAGTTTTGAATCAGAGCTTTTTTCACTGTAAGTTTTGACACCAATGTTTTAATTGCAGGTGTACATCAGTTCAGGTGTTTCCTTGCTTATTAATTGGTATCAGCCCTCAAAAACAAATCAGTTGTCTCCCCATTTTTCTTTGCTGTTTTTGACATTTTGTATAGAAAACAATTAATTATATAATTGATGCTTTAAATCACCGCAGCAGTGTGAGAATTAGTTATTACATATTTTTGAAATATAGCATGAGGTTAAATAAAGTTAAAAACTATATTTGTGGCAACTGTCAGCTTGATAATTGAACTCATCAGAGTCCATCCTTGTTTATTACTTTCAGAAAAGTCACATTTTGGACATAATCATTAATTTCAGTTTTATTTATTGCGGGCCAGTTCACAGCACGTGTCCTCTCATAGTACTGGACTGATGTTTGTATTCTGTCTGACTGATAATAACTGTCTTTCTACAGTAACCCGATGGTAACCGGGACGTCGGTGCTCGGCGTGAAGTTCAACGGAGGCGTGGTCATTGCGGCGGACATGTTGGGCTCCTATGGCTCTCTGGCTCGTTTCAGGAACATTTCCCGTCTCATGAAGGTGAGTGCAGCTGCTGACAGAACACCTGCTCTACCTGTGAATGCATGAAAAGGTGTCTAATGCGTTTCTGTGAACAGGTGAACAACAACACCATCCTCGGAGCGTCGGGAGACTATGCCGACTACCAGTATCTCAAACAGATCATCGAACAGATGGTGTAAGCTGCCTGCCGAGACGCAGACCTGTTACTGACTCCCTCTATGTGTTATTGATGTATAAATACTGTGGTTGTTCATCAGGATCGATGAGGAGCTGCTGGGAGATGGTCACAGCTACAGTCCGAAGGCCGTCCACTCCTGGCTCACCAGAGTGATGTACAACCGACGCAGCAGGATGAATCCTCTGTGGAACACGGTGGTCATCGGAGGCTTCTACAACGGGGAGAGGTGAGATTTATCAACTATGACCCCAGTTCAGCTGTAATAATGGTTCTGAAGTTTCTACAATGAATAAGCAACTGTTAACAGAAAATAATTCAGTTGGCAAGAATATAAAATACTGGCTTCTATCATAGTAATAAGAACAAGAAAAGCTCTCAGAGAGTACTCCGACAAGGCTGCCCAGTCTGTATCATATCCGACTGATGAAGAAGTTAATAAAAAATGACCTTGTGCTGAGCACAGGCATGTGTTCTGCATGTGTACGTTATGTATGGATACCGAATTGCGTGACCTAAATATGTAGCAGGAATTGATTGGACTCAGAAACACCCCCACAATTTAATCAGTTGTTCTTTGGATCATTTCTGATGGATAAGTCCTGATAAGTCCTCAGTGGTGGATTTATAGTAGGATCACAATCATGTGATCATCAGCAGGCAGCTGACGTAGTGTTCACTTGTTGTCATGGTTACAGTGCCGCCGTGCCGCTATCTGGCAACGATACAGAAATCTTTAAGCAATCCGTGGATCCAGACTATAAGCCGCATCACTGCCAAAATGTAATCAGTTGGTCCTTGTGTCATTTCTGACCTTCCCTGGAAATTTCATCCAAATCCGTTAGTCTGTTTTGGAGGAATGTTGTTAAAAGACAGACAGACGGATTCCCGTATGCTGATCGTCAGACTGTACAATTCCTCCCCCTTCTGCAGAAGGGATGCATAATCAACAAACTTTTCCATGTGCAATATCACTGGACTCTCTCCAAAAGACTCACAATCTGTATTATCATTGTTCAAGTGCAGTATTTCTAGTGCAGTGCATCTGTTTACTTCAGTTCATCTTCTGTTAATCTTTCTTGTTATTAGTAGTAGTCTACAGTTTACATCTTGTTATTTTATTTTCTTATTTATTTTAATTCTATTTTTTTTGTAGACACTTCACACAAACACTTTTAAAAACTTGCATTTTGTACTTCATATGATTAGTTTTTTCTGTTTTACTACTAACCTCTGTCTAATTGTGTTTATTCCACTAATCTTTGTTTATTGTACTCTGGCAAAATAATTTCCTCTGGGATGAATAAAGTAGATCTTATCTTATAACTCTGCTGCTTTCCTTGGCAGAGTAGTAACTGAAGCAGCATCTCCTGCTGCTACACAGACGTGTTTTATGAGCTGTAATTAACCTGTATGATCTTTCCTCTAGTTTCCTTGGTTACGTGGACAAACTGGGCGTGGCTTATGAGGCTCCCACAGTGGCCACAGGCTTCGGAGCGTACCTGGCTCAGGTCTGTTTGAACTCAACACTGCAGCTGGAAATGTTTGGGGGTTTTTTGTTGTTTTTTTTTTTTTAACCAGCTCTGGTGCAAATAGTTTGAAGAATTTTCAGTTGAAATGTGTAGAAAACACTGATTTTTTTTAACCAGATCTGGTGCAGTTGGTATATTTTGGGGGAAATTTTTTAAAATGAGGCTTGTAGAATAACATGGTTTTTAGTTTTTTCTTCCTGACAGAACCACATGATAGATTCAAGGATGACTGGAATGTTGGAAATCTGATGATCCTTCATGTTTTTACTGTGTCTAGCTGGTCTAGCTGATAAATGGTGTCATTTTGGTCCTGATTTTAAAGATAACATTCCTCCCAAACCCACTGCCAAGTTCTGGTATTCAGAGGGTTGAAGTGAATTTCGTCTCAGAGTTGAACAAACAAGTGAAGTTTTGCACCACAGTTCAGACAGTTTAGACTTTAGTTCTTAAATCTTAGTTTCGATTCCA
>NC_072780.1:1225000-1385000 GCF_022539595.1 Amphiprion ocellaris | reverse complement strand
AGCCATACCTTCCTTTTTAGTGTTTCTCTCCTGTTTGTCTCTCATTTTGCTGTGTATAAATAGATCTTATATGTCAACAAACTCCAAAAACCTCAGTGCATCCAAGAACCCTTTTGTAAATTAGAGTGAAATATATTCTCTTATTGATAAGCCATGGAATATGAGAACAATGTGCTTTATCAATTTCATATCCAGCAGTAAAATATTGTAGCATAATGTGTTTGGTTTAATTTGTCCGATGTACCATTACATGTAGATTAAAATAGAGCTGCCATTAATAATGCACGCTAAAACTGTTGCAACTGCAAAATGCCTGATTTTAAATGTTAAAAACCCCTAACTCTGTTATATTTGTGGAAACATGGAAAAGGGAAACATGCATTACTGTGACCTGTACATGAATAAAGTTCAGATTTCTGAAGCTTCTCCCACCTCATCCTGCAGGAAACAGCTGAGTGAGCTACATGCCAGAATAAGAAACACACAGACTGGAATGTAATATTTTCAACCTGCTGTCTGCCTTTAGCAGGCGACAGTAAATCAACTGAATTTACTGAGTTTGGCTTACAGTATGTTTGGAAATTCAGATTTTTTTTTCCTGGCAGATGGAGAGTATTAATAAATGCAGACAGGGAGGCAGTGCAAAGACTGCAAACTGAGGCTCTGACGTTATATTTTTAATGCCAGCAAGAAGCACAAAAAAAATCTACCGGTGTTTTTTTTTCTTCTTCTAGCTGATAAAGAATTACTGTAGTTGTATGAGTGCGCAGTGTTATAGCGAAAGAGACAATTATAATGGACTTCGTGTGTTTATCTTTCTTTTTTCTTCCACATAATTAATCTGGATGATTCACCCTGAACTTGGTGAAACTCTCGACTGAGCGACAGTATGATTTCACATTCTAATATTTCAGACTGGCTGTGAAAAAACAAACATTAGAGAGAAATGGTTGATATTTTCCCAGCCATGTGACAGCACATCGGCTGGAATCTAAGGTCAGCGGAGGCCGGAGTGCCGGAGGGATGGCCAAGGGAGACAAAGACCCCCCGTGGAATCTGATTGGCTGAATCTCCTTCCCTGAAGTGAATCTGCAATCTTCCAATCACGGACTTGATGCAATCACCAAAACCCACTGTAGCTCTAAATACAATTAAAGCCTTTTTCTGATAAACTGCCAGATCACCAGCTGGTTTTCACACTGATCAGCCCTTCAGGGAACAACTGATTACTGGATCTCAAACTCCACATCCATTAAATAAAACAGTGATCATATTAACTGTTCAGCTCAATAATTAGCCAGTCGTGAGTCAAGTGAAACGGCATTTGACATTTTGACGAATGCTTTTACCAATTACGCTAACTAAACACACGCTGTCCATCTTCACCAATCAATCGTCCAATCCAGTGACAGATTTAATGCATACTGTAGTTCTTGATCTGCCCAGTATGTATTCAATAATCCTGGTCAGCAGGCTGCCAGAGGAAGAAGCCAGACAGCTGGCAAGATATTGGCAAGATATCTGAGCTGTCAGTGGGAGAGCTGAGGAGAATGGTGGGTGTCGTAACCAAGAGGGTGATTGTAATATCTGAAACAGTGGGTGTTGTTTATATCCAAATGAGAGTCTGTTTGGGTTTTGGAGAGAATCATGTCAGAGTTTAATGAGGAATGTTTGGTTGGTTGCGATGTCTGCAGTTACAAATACAGATCCTTTATTACAGCTGTTGAGCTAGTATGTTTGGAGTGGTGTAGTTTTAAAACGGCCTGTACCATCAGCTGACTCTCCTTGTATAGTATAAATGGGTCACTCCATCTGAAATGATCGAATTTTTGGAATAATTTCTGCTCACCTAGCTCTGATTGACCTCAAATTTATTCATAAACTATGAATATTTAAAGTCATATCTGTGCAATTTCAGCTCGATATATCAAATTTCTTCCTGAGGTTCCCGTTCACCTGCTATCAGCATGTTTTTTGCACGTTGAAATTAGGGCTGATGTTTGAATTACAATATCTGAGCAACTATGAAACATAAAAACCCTAAATTTTCACTGTTGTTTTTCATTACGTCAGTGAGTCAGAATCTACAGTATTGGACAAGAAGATCAAATAGTTTCTGATTATGGGTGAGCTGAAATATGAAAAAGAGTGAAGCCGGAATGAAAAGTCCCATGTTAAAACTCACATTAACAAAAATAAACTCAACTGGTGACATTTTCTGAACCGCATGTAGTCGTATGTCACAATCAAACAAGAAAAACATATAGAACACTTTATAATATGAAATACTGGGTCAAAAAAATGAGTAGATATGACAAGCTGTACCACCAAATATTAGTTTTGATCTGTTTGAACTGATCTGTTGGTGAAGGTTGCATTGTGCCTTCAGTCACATTGCCTCCATTTTTCCCTCAGAGTGGTGCATTTCTTGACAGAATTTCTGCCAGTGGCTTCTTTGCCGTCGCTGCTGTTGTCCGTTTGCCTGAGCACGACTCTCCAGTGAAGGTCTGCGGTGCTTTCAGATGGTCGCTGCCGCCCGATAACATTCGTGTTCCGTTCTTTGAATCGCCGGCAGAGCAGTGCTGCTGCGGGCTACTTGTGTTCTTACCAGGCTGCACACCAGAGGCTGCAGGCTGCAGATACAATAAAATCAGCTCGTGTGTCATCTGCTTTGCTGTGGTTTCTATGGTAACACAGCAAGCCGTTGGTAGCAAGTTGAAAATCATGCATGTAGAAGCACAGAGCCCTGCATGCTCACATGCCTGCAAATCATCCAGAGGGTCCAGGAATGGATATACAGTAGATTCTGGGTATGAGCTGGAGTCTCTTGTTCCAAAAAAAACAAAATCGAAGGGGCCGGGGAAGCATCCTGAGCTTCCTCCAGTGGCTTCTGGAGTTTTTACTCATAGAATTGTCAAGAGGACACCGCCACCTCATCACAGCAGAGAGGTTTACTCGCCTCTGTGACCCCAAGAGCTGTGTGATTTGAAGCATTAGCTCCTTATAGATCTTGCCAGCACAAAGTGTTCCTGGGAGAGAGGCAGACACAGAATGGTTCGCAGACCTTCACGGAAAGAGAATCTTTATGAATGAAAGGCAGAAACTGAGGCTGGCTGGTGAAGAGGGTTCCTCTCGTGCCAGTCAGAGTGCTGATGGAGCTTGAAACCAGTTTTAAAATGAAGTGCAGCTGCAGCATTCACTGTGAAGATCCACTTCTGGTCTCTGTACTTGCATCACATGCACACGCCCGTTCTGCTGCCACGATGCCATAACTCTTAAATCTCCAACCTCAACTTTACCGACCCCAACCCTGCTGGAACAAAGTGCAACAGATGTTTTTATGCAGATGATGTTGCATTAAAATCCTGCAAAAGTTAAGCCACATTCCACTTTTTCTTTTTGCCTACCACCATGCATTTTTGTTCCTTTCTCTCTCTTTATTTCTAATAGAGTCCTCTGCATTGGCATTGATGGAATGGCTCTATTAAGATGAATGATGAGGCAAAAAATATGTCTAAATGTGGCTGAGCGTTCTTGAAAAGCGTACAGATTCCTGCAGCCAGAAAACCTTGAGGAAAGACTTCCCAGAGGAATGGATGCAGCCATCTCACAGCAGATTGTTACCCAGGGTTTTGGAAAGACTTGTTCAATACACAAACATGGTCGGGGTGTTTGGGTGTCAGCATAGTTGGATAGTGCTGATTGTGGAGTGTTTGTGTCTATATTCATAGAGCCAAAGCAGCTGAGCCTCTATAGGACAGGAGCAGATATTTTCATGTTGTGCTGCTTTCAGACAATCAAAAGACTTCTAATTCAATACAGTTACGCAGATTTAAGCCTTTTATCGATGGTACAGTAGAGAAAAAATGCTAACTATGGCAGGACTGCTGTCTTTGTTGGCGGAGACGAGTCAATGAATGAAGTTAATTACATCCAAAAAGACGCGACTGTGTGGTTTGGTGTGTGTTTGCAGCGAACCTCCTGACCTGTGCACAAAGAGCCCGTGGGGATGGCAGTCGACTCCCCATTCCAGCCGAAACACAACAAATCATGGCTGCACATCACGAGCACAAGATTCACTGCAGGCACAGATCTCTGCTCTCACAAAGATGTGCAGCCTATAGTGCAAAAGAAACTTCTACGTCTTACACACAGACAGCAGCCTGCGAGCAAGAACACGTTTTCTCTCGCAAGCTCACGCACTGGCTTCCAGGGTCTCATCACGGCGAGCAAGTCTGGGGGAACCTCACAGTAAAGGCGCGATGGATAGCAGTTGACAGCCAGCAGGAGACGAGTAACTGTTGGCTCTTTTTCTTTTTTT
Source organism: Amphiprion ocellaris (assembly GCF_022539595.1). Taxonomy (NCBI): domain Eukaryota; kingdom Metazoa; phylum Chordata; class Actinopteri; family Pomacentridae; genus Amphiprion; species Amphiprion ocellaris. Next base: position 1,380,679 of record NC_072780.1, on the reverse strand, counting down.
TTTGTTTGGTTTTGAGGGGGAGAGGGGTGAGGTGGGTGAGGTAGGAGGGGGAGAGTTGTTGCACTGCAGAGCGGCAGGGAAGGTAGAATGTGAATCAGCATGTGTGGTAGGTCGGCAAATTGGAAAGGAAGGTCACAGATTCAGTTGATTTCCACCACTGACATTACTTTAAAGGACACATTAAACCCATTGCGGGAGCCATGAAGGTGCTTTTCTTCTTCTATCCTTCTTTGCAACGCTCAACCAGCCCTTATGTGTTTCTGCTCGTTTTTTTGTTTCCTATATTTCTACAAGCTTTTCCTATAAAGGTGGGTGAATATGTGTCAGATCACTGTATCTGTGGCATCATAACTTTAAATGACAAGTATTTAAAAAGATGTTTGGACTGATTGGTTCATTTCAGTTTAGGTTCTGATGATGCTGGTTTTAAGATAAGTTGTGAGACAGCAGTCCATGCATTCATGATGCTGTGATGATGATAAAACACTCCTCTTGACTGTCCTAAAGGTGTGTAGATGCTCTGAACTGTCCTGTTCAGTTCATTGCGAAAGAAAGGTCTGTGTGAGCACTTATATGGGTGAAAGTTATCCATTTGATCTAAAACAAGACTAAAGACTATAATGCCAGTTTGATTTCTGGTCTAAATACAATTTTAAATGAGTGTTACATACAAACTGGTGAGCAATTAAAGGAAAAACCTCAACCTCTGACCCCTACGATAACAGGATCCAGAGGCTCTATGAAGCTAAGGGTGCTATATTGCTGGCATGTCTCTGTAGATTCTCAGTCACTCAGTCAGTTAGAACTGAAGAAACTTCTTTGATGAGTGGTGAAACATCTTCCCATTGCTTTTTACAGAAGTTTCTAGGATTTTGCTGGCATAGTTTTGGTCCATTCGTCACCTTAGAGAGAATGGTTACTGCAAATTAATATGAAGCTGATCTAAAAGACTGCATTTATCCCACACTGAAACACTTCTACCCTGATGAGTGGTTACTTCCAGGATGACAGTACCTCCATCCTTAGGGCACTTACTGTTTTAATGTGATGTGAATCATATGCTTTTGCTTTCACAGTCACCAGATATCAACCCAACAGAAACGCCTGTAGGAGGTTTTACTGACACTACTCTCTACCACCATCATCAAAACACCAAATGAGGTAATATCTTTTGGATGAATGGTGTTCATCCCTCCAGTAGAGTTCAGAAACTTGGAGAATCAATGCTAAGAAGCATTGACTCTGTTCTGGTGGGACATTATGGCGCAACACCTTTAGTGAGACACTTTAGATTGGGTTTTCCTTTAATTTGTCACCCATCTGTATGTATCTTTGGAGCTATAGTAAATAATGCAGGAATTTCCAGATAATCGGAATGAATTAGGTGTTACTCTTTGTGGCTTCAAACTGGGATTTTCTTATATCTTGACATTTATCGTTCAAAAAAGACAAATAGCATTTGCATGTGGAGGAACAGGATCAGTTAACTGGAAACCAACATCTGCCTGCTTTTTAAAACAAGACTTGCCTGGCACTTTTTTTTTGTTATTTACTGATCCAGTTAAAATACTGCCAACTGAGTTTTTTTTTTTTTGGAGCCCTCAGAGATGTCTCTATTGAACGAATGCCCATCCAAGGTTTACTCTTTGTTTCTCTTCCTATTTTGCCTCTTCTGGTTCTTTGCCAGGTCGAGTTTCCACAATTACTCCGGTTGGTCTTTTAACTGTACAGAAAACTTTAATTTTCCCAAGACATTTTCTATAGGCATTGGAGAGAATTGCAGATTGAAACTGAAACGCCAAAGGTGTCCATTACATTGTACAATTAACATTTATTACTTCATAATGAGAAGTTTAAGCAAGAAACTTGTCTATTCCCACTCTAACAGAGTCATCACTTCGAGTGCTTTTTCTGTTGGCTTTTCTAGACTTTTGTTAAGCTTTTAAGCACAAGTGACACACAATAGATCACAATTAAGCTGACAGCAGTGCTTTTATTCACCAGGGAGTAGAACAGGAATCCACTGACTGATCTGGTCAGGGCCTCTGATGACTCAGTACATCAAGGATTTGGTGTTAAAAATGTGTTCAGTCATTCACTGGGAACCTTGAATGGCTTATTTGTTGGGAAAACAATGATAAAAAGGGTGATTTACTTTAATGTGTTCATCGCCTCTCCGTCTACACACTTCATTTGTTGCAGCGTCATCGTTTATATAACTTACAGCAATATGTTAGCCACATAAATGCTTACATTACACTCTTTATCAATTACAAATTTGCTCCACAGTGGTTCGCTGATGTGAGCTCCAAAACCTTTGCAGTAAGTCTGGAGTTTGCATTAACAGTCACTAAGAACAGATACTACTGCATTTTTTTTTTTTTAATTGTGAAACTATTTTTAGCTAAATGATTCCTTCTGCTGAGTTAAGTAAAAGTCTGATGTGCTTTAAAGAAAAACTACTCAAAATCTGTCATAAATTAGTGCTTCCACAAAAATCCCCAAATTATGCAACAAGGATGAAAACTGAGCCACAACATGAGACGTTCTGGTGTTTTTGTCAGGAGCAGCTGAGACGGCAAATTTCCCAACGGATGGCACTGATTGTGAGAAGACGCCGATTCTTCTCATAGACTGAAGTGAAACGAGCAAACGTACTTAACTGGAGCAGTCAACGGACAGATAAGACTTGATTACTACAATCTCAAAAGGAATTCATTAACACAAAACATTTCAGACAGCCAGTTTCATCCTTAACAGCCTGTGAGTTTAGCTCAATCAATAAAGGGTGGCTTTCTGTGGAAATGGGGGGGTCCCCACCATGTTTAATTCAGCGCTCTCTGTGATTTCTCAAGTTCCCTCTGGAGGAGTGAAGTCTCCTCACTCTGCTTTGAGGCCAGAGAGCGACTTGCCGAAGCCATCTGGGTGGCTGGTGTTCGCCTATTAAAACCCTTTATGTTGGGGTTTTCAGCATTTCTGGCAGGTACATCGATCATGCTTTCACTGACCTCAGGGATGCTGCTGTATTGATTAGCTGACCTACTTCCTTGTTTTTGAGCCAACAGGATAACCCAGAAAACTTTCAAGCTGCCGCTGGCATGCTGGAGACGGACGTGAACCGAGAGCGGGAGAAAGATTTATGACAGGCGAAAAGAACGGACAGTAACGAAGCTAAACTTGGAGTTTTTGTTTTTTTTTTTCTTCTGGTCAAGACGAATAGCATTGATTGCTTTGAAACATGTCTTCGCTGGCTGGAACTTTTTATCCCAGCAGTATCACCTCAGTTGATCATTTCCACATTACAACCTCCAAATCACAGTGTTTCTACAAAGGACCACAACATTTAATCATCTGGAACTGAACGGTATAGTATTGTACTTTATGATCAAGATGGCAAGTCAGATAAAAAAGACAAAAAAACAAGACAACATATTACAAAAATCAGACAAAAAATGACAAAAACAAGACAACCGACACGAAACAAAACAACAATAAAAATTAGACTAAAAGTTACAAAGTGACAAAAACTAGACAAAAAAATTACACAAATGACACAAACAAGACCAAAAATGACAAAAGGGAGAAACAAAACGACAAAAAGTAGACTAACAACGCAAGTGAGACAAAAAAAACACAAAATGGCAAAAACGATATAAAACATCTAACAAAGCAAAACACAAAATGACAAAAATAAGACAAAAAACACAAGCGAGACAAAAAGAAAACACAAAACGACAAAAATGAGAAACAAAATGACAAAAACGAGGCAAACAACAAAAACATGAGACAAATGACAAAAGTTGGACAAAACACAACATAAACACGACAAAATATAACAAAAATGAGACACAAAATGACAAAAGAACAATGAACAACCTAGTATTTTGCTTTGTGATCAAACAACTTGTCATGGTCTAGAAATGATTTTAAATTTATAGTTTTACTAATTTACAATCAGCAGTTAATGTCTTTTCTGGAATTTTTACATTTTGAGGGCCGGATTGGACCCTCTGGAGGACCGCTTTTGGCCCACGGGCCTCATGTTGGACACCCCTGATCTAGACACTTTCCCTTTTTGTCAGCCAATCCTCCTCCTTTGCTTGGATCACTGATCACTGATCCACTAAGTCATGAGGATCTTCAGTGACTAGCTCTTAAGATGAAACCTTAAAAGTCATAACAGTAAAAGTACCCTAAAATCAGTTCTCTTCTAGATCCATGTTTACAACTTTACCCACACTATTTCCTGTCCTGTCTCGCCTTCTGCCCCACTATGTGATTAAATCTTCCCAGATAAAACACCAAAAACACCCTCTCTTCCTGGTGTCTTTTGCTGCCTTGTGAGCCAACATAGCGAATAGCCTTGAGGAAGACATGAGGGGAAATAAATTGGTTGCAACCCTGATTCTAAGTCGGCGCACATACTCCTGGAATCATCGACTTACTTTTTGACAAGGATAAAGACATCTCCAATGGTCACTGCACAGCCAGAACTTACTGAAAAAAAGACTTCAGCTCCTCATAATATCTCATAATGTTAACGTTTTCTTCAGTATCAGAAATAATTTAGCAGTCGTCTCTGTGTCAGTGGTCCATGAGAAATGAGCTGAATGTTAATAAATCAAGAACTGCCAATATCATGTGAATAATCAGCGTCCGAATTCTCATCTAGTTGGGCTGCATGATTATGGCAAAGAAGATAATCCCGATAATTTGGATTACCTCTGAGATTATTTATTGATTCTATGGGGAAAATAATGTTTTTATTTCACTGCCTTCATTTCCATGTTGTGCTACTTTTCTGCAGGCATAGAAATCATTGCATTAAAACAAGACCTAAAACAATCTTCACCTTTACTCAGAGAACCTTCTAGAAGAAATAAAATTATACCCAAACACTTCACTGGCTGAAGATCTGCCCATCAATAGTCACTACAATTTACAGATGTTCCCTAAATGCCTCGTATGCAGGCTACAGTAGATGCTGCTAGTTAGCTGTGCATTGAGAAGCCTCTAGTCTCCACTCAGTTCCTGCAGGTGTGTTACCTAAAATGTATCTGAAAAGAGCATGATAAGCTATTTAAATGTCAGATTTACTTAAAACCAGGTGATTTTATCTATAGCTGAACATTTAAAATATTAGCATCACAGTTGTGTTCATTTAATTGTGGGAGGCCAGAAATTGTGGTTAATATTCCTTTAAATTGTCCATTTGCAATTCAAAGCAGCAATTTCATCAATTTTACTTCATAGTTTGCTACATTCCAGCTTCCGAATGTCTATTTTCTCAGTTATGACATCAAACTGGGGGGCATTTCTGATTTGGCTTGTGCAAATTCTAAGATTTCTTCCAATCAAAAAGTTGATAAACCCGTGTCAAACCCAACGTCATGCACCAACAGCAGCTAAACCTTCAGTTTAATTCATTTCAGTTTTATTTATATAATTCACCAATTCACTTTGGCAAACTCTCATTAAACATTATGGAGAAAAACACAGCAAATCCCAACAAGCAGCACTTGGGTGACCATGGGAAGAAAAATGTTTTATTATGATAAAAAACATGTCCTGCAGAACCAGGCTCAGGGAGGGCAGCCGTCTGCCTGGGCTGGTCGGGGTGAGGGTGAAGGAGAAAGAAAAGAATGAGTGTGAAAGAGATATATAAGACAAAAATAGATGTGAAAGCAGCAGATGGAAAAAGTTCCTTACTGTCTGTAGCGGTAAACCTCAGAGCACAATATTACCTTCAAGGTCTGTTATTGCAAGAAAAGAAAAAACAGGTCAGTTTCTATTAAATCATAGTCCAACATTTGCATGTTTTGCAGCTTCTTTTAACCACAGCAATGGAACTTTCTCCTGTTATTTCCCCACTTTAGTGTGAAACATCAATACAGTTACTGCGGGAGCTGCAGTTTAACGATTTGATTTCTAAATGTTTACGGCGTCCTGATGCACAGTAAAGCTCCACAGAAAAAGGTAGCGGCGGCGCAAATCAGAGACGGTCGTCGTACTCGTTCATTATTTTCTAAAGGCTTTCCAGTAAAGACGGTTCAGCAGAATGGCTGAGCAGTAGAAACTACCACACGGTGAAATATTTACACCACCACTGCTCCTCTGTGACTGCAGCAAGTTGGAGGAAGTCAGGGATGGTTGGACGCATTGGAGAAATACAAATGAAAACAGCATAATAAAGGTCAAAACCAGCCGTCGGGGGACGCCTGCATTGGGAATCCATCAGTCATTGTGGTTCTGCCTAATTAAGTTGCTTTTGTAATGACGTTTGACCACACAGCGCTGGCAGTCTACGGCGTCTCAGTTTGGCTCAGTTAAAGGCATTTTCCATTCCAATATGCATGAGATCATCCGTTATGTGAGGAGGAGTGATCTACTGTACAGGAGTCTCTGATAAACATTAGTCAGCAAAAAGGTATAAGAACCTGAATAGAACAGAGCAGCGTGAAAGTGCAGCCTGGACTTTATTTCCTCAGCGGATGGATCCTAAGCTGTACTTATATGCTGTCTGGTGAACAATGAGCTGCAACATTTCCTGCAGCATAATCCAGTCCCTCCAGGATTTTGCGGGCGTTTTTCCAGATTGTTGCGGCCCTAAAATGCCTGAATTCGCAGCAGCTTTTCTAAAAAATTACGATATTAATGTTGCAATGAAATTGCAGGAAACGGTGACAATTGATAAAACGTTGCATTTTTTTCAGCTTTTAGAACATGTTTCAACATTTTAATTGACTGTATTTCTTCCTAAACTACAGTAATTCTTTAACGCTCCAACCCATTTCCACCAGCTGGTGCACCACGGTGGGAAACTAGCAGCAGCCAGATACTGGTTTAACAGGAAGTGGTTGGTAGATTTAAGCCACTAAATGATCATTTACTATTGAATCAATCATATTTGGACATATCTGTCAGTGGATTAAAAAGTTAGTTTCACATCCTGGTATTCACACACGTGTTCACACACACACGGTTCGTCACGTCCAATTATGAATCTAACTTTCCTTCATTGTTTCAGAGATCCAACAGATCTGGATCAACAGCTTCCATCACGGTGATCTGTCTGGTCTGTTTCTGCTCCTTTCAGACCTTCTCCTGATATGTTTGTGGTAGAAAAGTGTTTATCAGTCGATGGTTTTTGTTTGTTTTCCACCACAATATTTCATGGGTGTAAAAAAGTTCAGCTCTGCTTTGGTGAAGAACATCAGGGAATTGTTTTTCACCGTCTTTAGCAGTAATTTTTGTTGGTAAATGAGAGACATTAGAATGGGACATGTCTGCATCTTCAGACCACAAACAAGGAAGTGAATTTGGTGACGTACGTACGTTATGTTTAGGACTGCTATGATTGGTGGAACTCATGGGAGGCGGGACAAAATTGCAGAGAAGTTGCGGTGATTCGACAAAATTGCAAGGTTGTGCAGAATTCATGGAGATTGGTTGAATCTGCATGAATTGGTGCAATCAAAACATCGCAGATTCATGTGAGGACTGACGATCACAAAGCAACATGCTCCCAGGTCGAGACACCAATGCTGCAGATGTAGAAATGGAAAACTGTGACCATAAATTGGTTGACAACTGCTTTTTTTTGCCAGGCGAGGAATCTCAGCTTCCCTCCATCCTCACATACTTTCACACACATGCATTCTCTTCTGCCATCTTCTTCCATCGTGGCCGACGGCTGTGTGAGGCCTTTAATATCTGCCTGAATAATGCAAAGGCGTTTCACAAACCGGGAATCGTTCCTTTGCCTCATTCCAGGCCATCGCCGCCTGCCGCAGCCTGAACATGATATCAGGAATATTTCTTTCTCTGCCATCGCCTCGATATCTCTTTTCTCGCCTCTCTCTTCCCTCCCTGCCCTCCATTTCCTGTATCTCATTCTTCTCCCCCTGCCGCTCTGCTCATTATATGCTGCACTTACTGTAGTTTATTGCTCCGACGGCTTTCTTTCAGGCTCACGGGTTCACTCTTTCTCTACAAATGCGACTGAATGAAAATGTGGACATTTTCTTCTCTCTGTGAACCGTTTCTTTTATTCTATTTTCACTGAAGTTACTATGCAGGCTTTTTCGTCTGCCGAGGTTCTTCATTCCAGAAATGGGAAGTTCTCATCATCTTAATCCGTTTCCTCACAGACTGGGGGGGGAAAAAACTGAGTGAGAGTTGCAGAAATGGAATTGAAGGAGGAAAACAAGAAAAAAAATGTTAGAGAGTCAGAAAAGAGAAGGCGAGGATGACGTCAGAAAGCCTTCTGGTTCACAGCAATGACATTAGTATGTGATGTTTGGACAAAAGCTAGTCTGGGGAATGGGTGACAGTTATGGATTGTGTGTGTTTCAGTTTTCATATCATAAATACTTGTGTGTCTCTCAATGGACGTTTGGACACCAACCCTGCAAAAACCTGCAAAAAAGTTACACATTTTCCCTTCTGCTAACAAATACAACCTTGTGCCTTCTACAGATAGAACTGAAACTTGCATTAAGACTTCATCTGACTTCACAGGAAGATTTAGTGCATCGATCAAAACAATCTACCAAAGTGCAATAAAAACATTCTTCATGAATAAATAATGAACAGTTTCAAGCACTTTGCTTAAATGCTGCTCAAGCTTTTGAAGAACAGCAGCATGGAGACGAAATGTTTCTCAGATTAATACAAGAAAGAAAACATAAAAGCCACAAATCTTCCAGTGCTTTGGTGGAACTGAGCTGTTTTCTGGCTCTGGTGAATGTATCATGTCGCCCCTTCGTCTTCAGTGGTTCAGCGGCAGCCAGTAATAATAATTAGCCCAACTGTTTATCGCAATGAGCTGGATGGAAATGTGGGTTTTCTTTTTTGCAGATTTTCAGAAAATTTGTTCACAATATGTTTTGAATGGAAACTTGGCAAGAGTCAGGATATACAGACTTCATCCCACTCTGATAACATAATATCTGATAATATGGTACAAGCTACACATTTTTTTAATCTTATTAGTTCAAATAATTCAATCCTAGCCTTGAGGACAGATCTAATCAGTCATAAGGGCTGAAAACAAAAGACCTGTTGTTGTGCATGGCCTTTGAAAGTAGAAAAAAAATTCTTATTTTAAGAAAAAGATTAAATAAAAGTCCTTAAAAGTTTATATTTTCTTAATATTTTGTAAAGTGTGGGACTTTTCACAGCTGATACACAGACCCTTATTGCTTACATTACAGAGAGGAGCCCATTATGGTGAACTAAATCTAAAAAATAAGCTTTACAGGTGCTGGCCAAGTACTCTTTTTTTCTCTCTTTCCATTTGCTTATGCAGGACTCGTATATGCTATAATAAGCTTTTATTTTAATGTAACCCTTAATTGATTGCAGTATGTAATGGTTGATTAGGCTCATCAGATTACAATTAAAATGGCATAACAAAGGCGCATGTAGGACAATTATGTTAAAAATGTCCTTGTTCAGCTCAGGACACCCACCTAGTAGAGACGTCACATCAGGCCCACCCAGGCTTTGGTTTCCTTCTGTCTTCAGGCTGCAGGTTCTGGGTCAGTCTCACATTGTTGGTTTCCAAAACCTAAACCATACACATTTTAACTAACAGCATTCTGTATTTACATATAAAAACACAATTTTACTGTCTATATGCTTTTCAATGATAACAGTTAGGGATGTCCGATATTATCGACCCGATATTGGCATAAAAATATAATATCGGTCAATATCGTTATCGTTTTTTGTTTTTTTTTTGCCTATCATGAAAACCGACAAAATAATGCCTGGGTTTTGCCGACAATTTTCAGAATTGTACGTTATAGCGACATATAAATAGACTCATAGAAGGAGGGAGGGAGGGAGGGTGTGAACTGTTGTTGGAGACAGTTAAAAAAATAAATATGGCATTTTTTCCATAACTTCAGCTGAAGTAGTTTTCTTATTTTGCACAGACAACGTTTACATTTGGAAAGCCTTGTTGCATTTGAGAATGCATCCAATGGGACATCACAATAAAATCTGGCATGATGTGATAATTCCACCACAGGAGATATGTGATGTTACCTAAAATTAGTTAAACAGCCTACATATATCAGTAGATATCGGAATTGGAAATTGAGAGTTGGACAATATCGGCATATCGGTTATTGGCAAAAAAGCCAATATCAGACATCATAGCGATTTGGTAGCATAACATGCATGTGGTTGAATGAGAGGTTTTTAGCAGTTAAAATGCATTCCTAAGAGAACAACCTTTGCAGATAAATGGTTCCACAGGAAAGTTCTATCAGGAAAAATATTAGTTACTGGATGTAACTCCAGTTTTATGTGCATCAACCTGTAGCAGATGTCACTATTGGCTTTGTTTAGTCTGTGGTGGTTTAGGTTATTAGGTGCTGCCACCCCTGGAAATGAGCCTCACTTGTTGAGTCTAGTGTCATATTTCTAAGGTAGCAATCTGCCTGATTTACAAGTAAAGTGAAAAATACATGAATAGGTTATCTGCCTAATGTGGCTGCATAGTTTTTTTTCCCCAAAAAAGATATGTAAAATACCAACAACAAGATGATTTAAAACAAGTGTGATCATTTATTGTAAGTGGTGGGCTGATGTTGTTAGTTTATTTGGATCCAGAAAGGAGAAAAAATCTTTTTGTCATACCACAATACCAATGGATGTGCATCTGTATCCAGAGTCCTATGTGGAGACCATTGTTGGACGATGTAATCAACTTACGATGCTCTTGTTTCTTTTGTTCCTGAGTGCACAGCAGCGTTGCTCTGTGATTTTTCTTTAACCATGTGATGCTCGAGCCGTCAGTTTTTTCCCCATTTTGCTGAACGTTCCTTGCGTAGTGGAATGGAGTGGTAAACAGCTTGCCTGGCTGTTGCTCGCTCTGCTTCAGGGGACATTTGCATGAAGTTGAACCTTCCTCAACTGTGAGTGTGCCGGAGCTCAGCGGGGGTCTGAAAAACTACGTTTCATTCACGATGAACGGCTGCATCCATACGAGTGAAGATGTAAATGTTCCTGGAGTAAGATGCTGGTTGTTGGAATCGCCCTCTTTGTAATGCGAGGCTCGTTTTTAAAGAGAAAAGAAAAAAATCGAAAATTTCCAGTGTTAGTGTGTGAGTGTAAGTGTGTGTAAGTGCTATTTAGTCAGTGAAATGTGTGTGTTTCAGTGCCTTGGCACGCATCTGTGGAAGCCTGAGGGGAGAAGGGGGGTTAATTAAAGAAAGTGAATGGAATGAGGGAGTGTGTAATGGAGGGTAGTGACGGCAGGAGGAAGGAAAGATGGAGTGTGTGTGTAGGTGGTGTTTACGAAGCGTGTGTGTGTGTGTGTGTGTGTGTGTGTGTGTGTGTGTGTGTGTGTGTGTGTGTGTGTGTGTGTGTGTGTGTGTGTGTGTGTGTGTGTGTGTGTGTGTGTGTGTGTGTGTGTGTGTGTGTGTGTGTGTGTGTGTGTGTGTGTGTGTGTGTGTGTACGTGAGACATTTGGCAAAGCTCGGCGGCTTGAGGATGATACATTGACTTACAGTGTTTACATCTCCTTAAGTTCCAGCACTCTCAGTCCAGGCCTCAGCTGGATCTCATCCTGGCCCATATTTCATTCACACACTCAGATGGACACACACACACACACACACACAAACACACACGTGCACTGAAATGATCCTGGTGTCGCTGGTGGGGGATTTGCTCCACCCATTCATGGTTTGGAGTTATATCACTGCTTACATTATCCAGTGATAGATGACTGACCTTTAGGTGAAAAACAGTTGTTTAGTCATTTTCATCATACGGCCTGAAGTGTCCTCATAAAACTCCCATGGCAAACATTATGGAAAAAAAAAAAGCAAAGGTGGAGCTAATAACAATAATAGGCTCAGTTCAGTTTAGTAGTTCCGGTTAATCATGACAGCGACTGCAGAAAAGAAAGAACACCCGTACAATATCGTTTACATACACAACAGATTCCTGGTTAAGAGGTTTCTCTAGGTTTGGTTGTGTTCGAGTTTAAATGGAACATGGTTAGATCTGGTTGGTCACATCACCATTATACATACTACTATCCTGGTTACAAATGACTGTAGTATTTGATGTCGACAACACAGCCCAGTTATTTCATGTAAGACTTTCCTGTAACTGTTAGCCTTGGAAATTGGGCTACTTTGACTTATAATGGACTCCGCTCCATTGATCCTATTGCAGATTTGGCTTTTCCTCCACAGTGCCAGCACTTGGAAACAACATCAACAGGAAACATTAACCATGTCTTCCACTTTGACCAGCGTCGATCTGTCACTACCACCACATGGAGAGAGAGAGAGAGAGAGAGAGACTGACTATAGATAGACTGACTATAGACAGATTGATAGATACTTGATTAATCCCAAGGGAAATTCAAGATAGTGGTGGATAATGATACACAGCCATGACAGTTGAGGTAATACCAGGAAAATTTCATCCATTGGCGATACAAGAGGAAATACCAGTAACAGCATAATTCATTTACCAATGAAAGTGGTCATAGTGTCGCGACAATTGGGAAATTGTGGAGAATTAATAGAACTGGTTTGACTTTCTGGTGCATCTCTTGGCTAAAGCTGCATCTGTGAAGGTAGTCGGCAGTTAAATAAACAAGGATAAGATGTTTACAGGCGACATTACCCTGGTTTCTTTTGGAGTACTCTAGATAGTATAGCCTTCCATACTTGAAGTATCGTATATTATACCAGTAAAGGGTATTGGATCAGATTAATCTAAAATTCCAATGACTTGGATCAGATCGATGGCAAACGACACTTACATTCCCAAGAAACTGTAACTCTTTATATGAAGTAATTGGTGAAGTCATTCAAAAAAAAGAAGCAAGTAACTAAATTTTTACTAATTTTCAGTAACTTGCTCAACAGTGCTAATGAGCACCTGATGAAAGAACATGATTTTTGAGAAACAAATGTGGATAATTTAGAAATGCAAACATAACTACATGATCCTGTGTTCAATAATATTGTGGTTGTTAAAAGTAACATTCCATGTTGGGGAAACCTTGAGATTACATAAACACATCTAGTTAAGGGGAAAATGCAACATGTCTTGTGTGTTGAACAAATAGTGATTAATATGCTACATGAATTAGTTACCCTTACAGATGCTCAGATTTTTTATTTTCAGTGTAGTTAGATGATGCAAAATAGCTCAATAAAGCTGTGTGGAACTGTAACAACTTCACTTTTATTGAAACTGTCTTTAACACATGCAGAAAAATGTCAAGATGTACCTTTCTTCTTCTCGATGCAGTGAAACCAGCAGTACTCCCTTTTTTCTCAGCAGGCATTGCTGTAATAGTTAATAATTAATTTTATTTACACCTGCTGCGATATGTCAAAATATCTGCTGTGAAAAAGACCCGGACCAAAGACTGAACGTCTGAGATGGAGGAACAGCCGATCCATACACATGCATGAAGACGATTGGATGTTAGCTGGTTGCCAGGCAGCTGATGAATGAGAGCTTGAAGGAGAAGCATGAATGAAGCAGCTGGAACAGTTGTGTCCAGTAAGTGAAGCTGAAAGAAGAAAACACTGCGTTCTTTTAAATGTAAAGCAGGGGTGTCCAACATGCAGTCCGAGGGCCAAAAGCGGACCTCCAGAGGGTCCAATCTGGTCCTCAAAGTGTAAAAATTCCAGAGAAGACATTAACTGCAGATTGTAAATTAGTAAAACTATAAATTTAAAATCATTTCTAGACCATGACAAGTTGTTTTGATCATAAAGTAAACTTCTAGCTTGTTCATTGTTCTTTTGTCATTTTGTATCTCATTTTTGTAATATTTTGTCTTATTTTTGTTCTTTTTTGTCTGACCTCTATTGTTTTATCGTTTTTGTCATTTTGTGTTTCCTTTTAGTCTCGCTTGTGTTTTTTGTCATATTTTTGTCATTTTGTGTTTTGCTTTATTCGTTGTTTGGTGTCATTTTGTGTGTGTTTTTTGTCTCGCTTGTGTTGTCTACTTTTTTGTTGTTTTTGATTCTCGTTTTTGTCATTTTTGGTCTCGTTTTTGTCATTTGTCCATGTTTTGTCACTTTAACTTTTTTGTCTCTTGTTTTGTTTTGTCGTTTTTCTCATTTTTTTGTCATTTTCTGTCTCGTTTTTGTCATTTTGTGTCTCGTTTTTGTAACATCTTGTCTTGTTTTTGTTGTCTTGTCATTTTTGTCTGACTTCTGTCATTTTTGTTCAGTCCCAGGTATGTGTAACTAAATATTTTGCGCCTTTGTAGAAACACTGATCAGGTTGTAATGTGTAAATGAAATTGAATTTATTTTTCTTAAGAAATTTCAGGTTGTTCATTTTGTTTTGTAAAAAGATAATTCCTTAAATGTGAATATTTCAGCCCTGCGACAGACTGGCGACCTGTCCAGGGTGTCCCCTGCCTTCGGCCGAGTCAGCTGGGATAGACTCCAGCCCCCACCCCCCCTGCGACCCTACTGAGGATTAAGCGGTGTATAGATAATGGATGGATGGATGGGTGAATATTTAAGAATGTACTTTTTTGCACTAAAACAAAGGAAACATTAGGAGTTGTGGTTATTTATAGGTTATTATGCTGTGATTTTACTGGTCCGGTCCACTAGAGATCACATTGGATTGAATGTGGAACCTGAACTAAAACGAGTGTGACATCACTGATTTAATGCATATAGATCACCTTATAAATCACATTCTATCCAAAAAAATCGAACTTGTGCAAGCACAAATGGAACTTCTGCTAAAGCAACACCGTGGATGCTCTACGCTCTACTGCAGCAGCCCTGATTTCTCTGGCCAACACACACACATGCAGAGAAAAATCATTATTTGCAGAGTATCTGTACAGTAAAGGGACCTGAAGCCCCCCTGTTTGTTATGAAGCCAGGAGCCGTTTGCTGCGAGCCAACCGAACAGGACACACAGCAGGTGCTGCCTGTAATGATGGTCCGCAGGGCGAACGCTGGGCTGCACGCTGCTGATGGCTTTCTACACGCGTGTGGATGACGTGTGGGCGTAATTGCATGTTGTGTGTGTAATAGTGTGTGTCCATGTTCACGCTGTCTCTCTTGCACTATGTTCATTTGTCCGTGGCTTTGATATGCTGATAAGTATGCAAGCAGTGTATTCTTTGTGTTCCAGCTTTTGTGTGTGTGTGTGTGCGTGTGTGTGTGCGTGTGTGTAGCAGCGTGTAAGTGCAGATTTATAGGCTTGCCTCCATGCTCTCCAATGATGTGGGACTGAGCCATGAATCAGCTCAGCCTGTAATGAATTCTGATGGCCCACAGGAGAGGAAGAGGAGGAAGATGAGGAGAGTGAGAGAGAGAAAAGGACAGAGGAGAGGATGGTTCAACACCGATGTTGGGGAGAAAAAGACGGAGAAAAAGAAATGAAGGGAAAAAATTGAGACGCTGGAGGAAGAAGGGATGTCGTGGAGCTGCATGGGTCAATTGATTGATCACGAAAACACAATTTAGTCCTCACACTCGGGGTTCTCTTAAAGGAAAACACAAGTTTACACTCTGCCATCTTCAAATTGTTGCTGTTTTTATCAGAGAAACTGTATGTGCATCTGCATTTTTAACTTAATTCATATCAAACTGTGAATTAGATGTTCCTTCTGAACTAAGTTTTAAATGAGTGATTTTATTCAGATAGCTGAAATGTAGAAAAAAAAATCTGGTTGATGTCAGGTGAAAAGCACATATTAAAGCACTGTATTAACTTTTATTTCCTTCACTATTAATCATACTTTACATTACTGCTGATTTTCTGGCATTTCTCAAAGAGTTTCATATTTTTGGTTGCATTTTGACTGCCTTTCATATACCCAGTGGTTTCTATTCATTACTATTAGAAAGAACTGGCTCCAGAACATCAAGATTGTCTTTTTCCTTTTCACAGTTTGCCACTGATAGACACATCAGTTATAGTAAACATGTTAGAATGACTAAACCAGCAATGCATACCTCAGACAAATGCAGAAGTCATTAACATTTAAGCTGTAATGTGATGATGGAGAATAAAAAACAATGTCAGGTACATTTTTAATCTTCCACGACCTGCTTTTTTTTATATTACGTCCTGTCCTACACTCCTTCCTCACGTACAGTACAAAGCGAGTGATTATCGACCTGCTCTGTCAATCACACTCTCCCCTTCTGTACCATTTGATATCGATTCGAGCACACACTCCATTGTGTTCATCTCAAGTCCATTTTGCTTCGTGGCAAACAAAAACAGAGTTAGAAAATACAGTAGGCTGCAAAATGATGGATTTCACATCAAATGGTGCATTCTCTATTCATGTACACTGAATTAAAATAAAATGAAGTCATACACCAATTAGCCGCAACATTAAAACCACAGGCTGCACAGTGGCGTAGTGGTTAGTACTTTCGCCTTGCAGCTAGAAGATCCCTGGTTCGCGTCCCGGCTTTCCCGGGATCTTTCTGCATGGAGTTTGCATGTTCTCCCTGTGCATGCGTGGGTTTTCTCCGGGTACTCCGGCTTCCTCCCACAGTCCAAAAATATGCTGAGGTTAATTGATTATTCTAAATTGCCCGTAGGTGTGAATGTGAGAGTGATTGTTTGTCTCTGTATGTAGCCCTGTGACAGACTGGTGACCTGTCTAGGGTGTCCCCTGCCTTCACCTGAGTCAGCTGGGATAGACTCCAGCCCCCCCCATGACCCTAATGAGGATTAAGTGGTGTATAGATAATGGATGGATGGCATTAAAACCACCTGCCTTTTATAGTATAGATCCCCTTTGTGCTGCCAAAACAGATCTGACCTGTTTGGCAACAGCTGTAGAACCTCGGAGATTTCCTGTGGTGGTCAGGTACCAGGATGGTGACAGTGAATCTGTTGGGTCTCCGTAGGTCGGTTTTATTATGGCGCCCCCTTCTGATGCTCAGATTGGGTTCTAGGGAGTCTGGAAGCTGGGACTGTTGGTCATGTTCCTCGAGCTGTTCCTTAGAATTTCTTCTGTTGTGATGATGTACGTTGTCTTTCTGGGGAAGATTACTGGTCTTTCTGAGTGTCGTTGCCATGGCAGAGGTATGATTGGTCTGTAGCAATGTTTAAATGGATGTCAAAGTAGTATCCATACAGAAAGATTTCTCAGCACAGCATTTGATTGTGACAAGATTATCCATGTCATTCACTTCCCTGTCAGTCAGTGGTTTTATTATTGTCACATCGGTTCACATCTGGAAGCTTTTACTTGTAGAAACCATACTATTTCATTATGTTGGATATAGTTGGATTTAATCTGCTGTTGTACCACAAATTTCTATGGAAGTGTGTCTGCTAAAAATGCTAAATTACTCATTAAAAATGTAAATAAATCATTGTCCCAATTATGTTTAATTAACATTATATCGAAATTATGCTAATTAACAAATCTGCCAAGTCTCAAACAAAAAAGCAAAATGTTCACTTATAAAGGATTGGAGCTGGTTCCTTAATATCCACTAGTAGCAACTAAAACATGATAAAAGTTGGTGATCAGGTTCAAGCTGCACTAAAGGAGGACGGAACTTAGATAAATGCTGAAAAAGCCAAAGGACATTGTCACATTTACTGAAATATTTGAATAAAACTGATTTTTCCCTAACCTCAGCCTCACCATACATGAGACACGATGTGTTTTTTTATGTCCTGCAGCTTGTGAGCCATTAACAAGCTGTTCTCATTCGCAGAACATCAGAAACTGCCGTTTTATCAAAGCTGATGATGCCTCAAAGTCCTACACAAGGTGTCCTTGGTGCCACCTGCATCAATATTTGATGCCGACGGATACATGTGACTTTTTCCATGTTAATACACCCTCATAAGGTGTTGGGTGTGTTAGCCTCATTCACAGGACTTTCACCCAGTAGACTGAGGATTGTGTTTTATTTTGTCACTCAGTTTTGTTTCATTATGTGTCCAAAGTCAGTTTGGCTTCATGGACTGTTGGCTTTTGTTGTCAGCTGCTGTTTAGTTCAGTGTCGGAAAAGATCCTGGTTTGGGTTTGGTACCAGTTTACAACACCACCGGAGAAGATCTGGCTGCAGATTTACAATGTCTATTTCTGATAATGACAGATTTTTAAAGGTCTTTTGGACTTCCCTGCAGGTTGAGAAATGACGTTACTGGGTACCCAGTATGTTCGAATGTGACATGAAGGTTCCCCAAGAAGCTTATGGTACATCAATGTAACCCTAGCTACACTAGTTTAAAACCTGTATTCTGGTATGTGGAGAATTTATGAGAAACTTAATCCAAAATATAAGTGGATTTTCTTTTAGTCAGAGTAGTAAGGAAACATCACAAAACCCATTTAAAACCTCGTCCAGCTAAAGGTGTTTGAAGCTCCACCAAGAAGTCAAAACAAAAGGCTTTAATTTCAAAATGAATATGAGCGCTCCTCTTTCTCTATAGCAAGAGCTGGTCTTTAGAGGGTAATTATGACTAACACACATTAGAAATGTGCAGAAAACAGAGTAGAGCTGATTCCTGCTGTGGACCAGGATGGGCTGAACACCAGCATGAGAGCAGCAAGAAATATTCCGAAAGAGAGAAATGTAGAGGAACATGAAACTCCTGGCCGCCATAAGTAGTTGTAATTAATACGCAGGGGAACGCCACGCTCGCTCTGCCCTCGGACCAGGAGGTTCAAAGCTCCAGAGGATGTGCACTGTACTCAGCTTTGTGGGTTAGCTGACCTAAATTGATGTTGATTGATCATAGTGTGGACTCCCGACTGCTTCCCTGCTCATCTAACCCCCATCTGCTGCTGCATTTCTACATCTCCTCATCACACTCTCCATCTGCTTTCAGTTCATTCTGCTACTGCTGTATATTTCTTCCTTTTCTGCTACTCTCCACTTATGAAATGTGGCTTTGTGGCAGAGAGACTGTCAGGGGTGGTTATTGCCCCTTTTAGCCTCATAAATCAGAGTATCCACAAGCACACAGAGCAACACGTGCACAACAGAAATGACCACGGATGCAGGAGAGTCTTCGAGTATCTGCTGTTGTTCTCATGTGGATTTAAAGCATTTGCATGTGTGCGGTTTGACAGTTTCTACAGGGTTTTATTTGCAGCTGCAGATGTTCCAGTGCTCCAGGTCTGGTGCATCCCTTTGCGTCTCAGGCAGCAGAATACTGATTAATGATCAATCTTGCATTAGCAGCCTTCACACAAGCACAGGGAGAAAAAATCCATCTCACCAGCACTGCAACATGCTAAATTCACAATATGCTCCAGAATCTACCTAACAAGCCGCCGTTGTCCTCCCCACAGACGATGTTTGTGTAGGATGCATTTGGTTTTTCCAACAACAGCTTAATTCACATGCAGGTTCTGACACGTTCACAGCTGGTCGTTTTCGATTTCCCATGCTGGTTTTCATTATTACATGTACAGCCCAACAACAAAAACACCAAAAAAATCACATCCGTCTTCTATACGGCTCCACAGGAATGCTGAATTCTTACATTTAATGTTCCTGCGGTTTGAATTAATAACCATAGAGGTTTTCCTTTTCATCTCAGTTCATTTTAACTATATCTGGGATTTCAGCATCAGGGTTGCACCAAAATTTGAAGTGAAATCTTCCTTTCAGCAGCATTGCAGAAACCAGAGGATGTTCTTACAAATGCCAGGTAAATTTGCATAGACATTTTCACTTTCACAGTTTAATTTCAGTGAATGTTCTCACACAAATGAAACCATTAAAGCTAATCTTGGCAATGAGAGGTGGTACAGGGTGTCCAAACAGAGATGCTGTTGTTAGCTCCTAGCAGTCGTTCACCATTCATTTTTAAATCAGCTCGAGTGTAAAGTGCTCAACAGGGATATGACGTGGTTTACAGGCAGTTAAGACAGAAGTGGATGTTACAATTATGTCCCTTTTTAAAAATCTGGTGTTAAACATCATTATGGTTTGGTGTTAACTTCGTGTTCAGGTTAAGAGCTAGTTGCCACTGGATGCTGGAGCATTGATGGACGTGCACATGTTCCTGGCTCGCCCACTGAGAGTGCTGGCAGTAGTTGGTTCTACCGCTTTGGGCCAGCTGTTGGCTGGAATATTATGTTGAACTGGTTAGAATTATAGGTGGGAAACTGAGGTTGTAATGTAGACAACTGGATTTGTACTCTAAAAGTTTCTTGTTTGAGGCCAGATACTGGCATCTCCTTCTTTGAGGTTAGTGTTTTTGTAGATTCTTCACTTAAATGAATGAAAACTGAAGTTGAACTACCTTACAGAACACTTTGTTCCACTCCATAAATGAGTTATAACAGGATAAACATTGCAGTTAGATTTTTTGCATAACCTGTCGGAGTCAGAGTTTCATTCCTATAGTGTGACGTATGTTGATTTTTGCCGTAAGTCAGAACTCTGGTGAAAATGTAAACAAAGCCATTACGTGCATCACAATATCAATCAATTTACATATTTGTACAACTACAGTAATGACAAACAGTCATTAGGTCACACTGAAACACAACTCAGTAGGAAAATACCGGCGAAAATGTATATAAAGCCCAGACATGTTCAAGTATCTGCTTTTATCACCAATGATCGTTGAGACCGTCGTGCAACTTAGTCCAAGCAACCGGCCGATGTTGATCTGCGTTTTGCCCTACTCAGAGCTTTTTATTACATCCAGCTTCACTTCCATGGAGACGGCTTTCCTTTTCTTCCAAGCATCAGAAGAGTCTGACTCATGCTTGGGAGCCTTAATGAAGGACAAAAAGTTAGTGAATGTAGCACAATTCAATGTGGCGTCAAATGTAAATAAAGGCATCTTGTAGCGCCGTGTGACTACTGGACATACAGTATTCATCCGCTCCACTCGCCAACTAGTTCCACTGAACCAGTTCCAATGTAACGGCGAAATGAAGTAAGTCAAGAACATCGTAAGCCAAGGATGTCCTGTACTATAGTTCCACTTCTTGAATGAAAAACTCTGACTGGGACGTTTCAATGGGTTAATGGCATGTGTGCACAGGATCAGTCACTTTCAACACTTCCCATCCATTGTCTATATGAGCTGCCCTTCATTCTGGCAGCGCTGCGTTGCATTTCCAGATATCTGGCGATGCGTTGTTCACTCCTCATTCGCATAAAGTTCAGGTCTTGGCTACTTTGTACAAATTAGAGTCCAGTGTGATCTACAGTATCTGGAAACCTCTGAAAACCTTTTCAACAAACTTTAATTGATCGAAAATGAAGGCTGATTTAACATCTGCATGGATATTTCTTGCCTCAAATGTTTTCATAGTAGCTAACCCTTATGTCTAAAGACACCTCTGTGGACATGCACCATCAGCCCAGCCTGCCTCCAGGAAATAGCCACATGCCTACATATATACTCACTTCTAAGACTATTTGGTAAATCTGTATCCTCAGCTTCAACTGAGTCACTCTGAGGCAACATAACACTAGAATTTCCCATCACTACAGCCACTACATCTCCAACTTTTTTTTTTGTCTGCATTTGTTCTCATTGTTTAACTCCACAAAAGAGGTGTCACATTGTATGAGATTGATGCATATTTTAGTCTTACAGCCAAATATTTTAATATTTAGTGCATGTGTGTGACCATCACCAGCCCTCCCTGAAAGCTAAGCAGACCTTCTTTATTAGAATTCCCTATTATGAGCCAGGGAGGGCAGTGCTACACCTCAGTGATGTGTGGGGGAAACAAAGACTGGACAGGACGAACAGGACGAACAGGATGAACAGGGATAGGAATTAACAGGTGGTGCTATTGCAATTAAAGATTGTAAGGTGGTGTGTTATTCCCAACTACTAACTGCCTACATCTCCACTACATCTCTACTACATCTCCACCTAACACCACCTCTTCCACAAGGAGGCATGGATAAAACCCGTTTTCTTTCATTTCCAGTGTAAATGTAGTTCATTAGCCATGTCATGTATGGAACACACTCTGCACACAGTTGAAATAACTTCACAAAACATCCAAAGGAAATACTGCATCTTGTTCTGAACATGGGTTGTGTGAAAGAGGAATCGTATCTGCTGTTGTTTGTCTTCTTTAATGATGATTTTGTTGTGAAAGAACATATCTGTTTACACCTGTTGGATTTCTCAAACCATGTGCCGTTTCCAATCCCCACTGGAGCTCAAAGACTATATTATTGTCATTTTTATTGAAAAAAAAATATTATTAAAACATGCCTCATGTCGCCTTGAGCAGCTTTGGGTGCCATCGCATCACCTTTGACTGGAAGATGAAAAAAAATGACATAAAAATGGGAAATCTTTTCAGATTTTTGGGCCACATTTAGTTGTTCCTTTTGTTGTATTTCATTCAGTGGATGTTCGGCAAGTACACAATGTACCGGTTCATTCAAAGCCTCGCATTTCTCAGGGTTTTTTCTTCTTGCTCACAATGGGCCCTGAAGGAGTGACTGTATACGACAGTCATCATGAATGTTCGGTAAATGAGTGAGTCTTTGCTACCTTTTTTACAACAGAAAGCTGCATTTTTCTGCTATTTCTGACAGTTTGATTACCAAAAAAGTCTTTTGTGTTTGAGTAGATGTCACCAGAATTGTCCAGAAGTTTGCAATAATGATTTTGGTGATTTTCTTTAGGCTCAGGCTAAAATCTGTACGGGTAAAAACTTCATCTCTGCAGGAAAAAAGCCTGTTTCTGTGCAGCCAATTTCTGGAAATCAAGAAAGATGCACATTTAAAGTGATTTTTGGAGAGGTACATTAGTGTGTTCTTGGGTTAAATTACCTTTATTTTCCCCTAGTCACAACTCGTCAGATAAGAAGAAGCCATTACCTCGACACGTTCAGGGCTTTTTGGAAATCAACATCTCTGCCGCGGGAACAGGCTGCTAGGTGGAAGAAAATCTTTGGAGAAGTTTCTGCTCTCCTCACTAAACAAACGCTCTGAGGCACACGTGTTCGCTTTAATCGATACACAGAAGATAATCTTGTCCTTTGAAAAGATAAGACAACATAAAACAAGATGAGAGTTTAACGATGCCAACGGGAAAGTGGGTCACTGCAGCAGTTACCAGCTAGATTTTAAAGAAAATATAACAACTAGAACGTGGTGAAGATCGGAGGAAAAGATAACGAGCAGCTTTTATCATCATTAATCAAACTGACAGTATCAGCCCAAAACACATTTTACTCATCAAAGAAAAGTCTTTACTTTTTTAGGCTGTGTTTACAGACTTTGCTTTATCATAAAAAAGTGTGAATAAACTCGGCACCAGTGAGATTGCTGCATCGCTGATGGTGTCATGATTCACTTTTACTCCTAAATGTGATTTTAAAGGTCTCTCAGCAGCAAGCGGATACACATCTGAATAATATGTGGACAGCCTTGGTTAAGGCATTTACCATTTCCTCTAAAGCAGGGCTGTCAAACTCATTCTAGTTCAGGGGCCACATTCACAAGACAAAAAACACAAGCGAGACAAAAAGGAAACACAAAACGACAAAAATGAGAAACAAAATGACAAAAACATGAGACAAATGGCAAAAGTCAGACAAAAAAGGCAAAAAAAGAGGCAAAAACAGACAAAATATAACAAAAATGAGACACAAAACGACAAAAGAACAATGAAGAATCTAGTATTTTACTTCATGAGCAAAACAACTTGTCATGGTCTAGAAATTATTTTAAATTTATAGTTTTACTAATTTACAATCTGCAGTTAATGTCTTCTCTGGAATTTTTCCACTTTGAGGGCCGGATTGGACCCTCTGGAGGACCGCTTTTGGCCCACGGGCCGCTTGTTGGACACCCCTGGTCTACATGAACGTCTAACCAGTGAGGGCGGCGGTGATGCCAGTACCTTACCAGCTGTCTGGCTCGGCTGTTTGGCCTGCACACACATTCCAGCCACGGCCAACAACATGACTAACGGCTCTTATTAAGACCATGTAGCAGAACAGTTATGATTCACATGCAGGCTTTCTGTGCAGCCATCAGCCTTCATTACGTTTTCATCTAGAGAGGCTCTGATGCTGGACACAGAAGCACCGCTATGATGAAATGATGTTTTTATATTTGAGTCCCGCTGCATGAATAATGTGTCGTGTTACTGCAGGCAGCCAGTGAGACTGTTGGATGAGTGGGAAGCGACAGTCAAAATGTACGATTCAACTTCTTGGAATGGGTGTAGAATGTCAAAAGATTGGGTTTTATTTTTTTTAGCAATTTTTTTGGGCTTTTGTTGGCTTTATTCAATAGGTAAGTAGAGAGGCAGACAGGAAAGCTGGGAGAAGATTTTTAATTTTTTTTCTAATTTAGCATTTTTTTAACCAGGTTAGTCCCATTGAGGTCTCCTTTTCATGGGAGACCTGGTGAAGAGGGCAGCAGCATCGTCACATTAAAAAACGGTGAACAACATTAAAACTTGCACACAGACAAAGTAGACTGTAATGATTTCACCAGAGCTTTAAACTCATTCAGTGTAATAAGGGCTTGTAGTTGAGATTGTAATTTATTCCAAGCATCAGGTGCAGAAAACCTAAATGCTTTCTTGCCCAGTTCAGATGGTACTTTTGGGGAGACTGCAGAGTATCCATGGATCAGAGATTATGACTTCAATGTTTCCTTGTTAAAAAAACAAGACAAATATGAAGGAACAGAACTCAGAATGGTTCTGTAAATAAACACCAATCACTGAGATGTTGGGTTCTTAACCCTCCAGTTGTCCTCATTTATGGGCATCAAAAAATGTTGTTTCCTTGTCTGAAAAAAATCCAAAAATTCAGCACAAAAATTCCCCAAATTTCTGATAATTTGAAAAACCTTCAGGAAGAAAATTCCAATAATTTCTTAAAAATTTTCTCTTAAAAGTTTTATTTTTTTTAAAAAAATCCCCCAAATTTGGCAAGAAATTATAAATATTTTCAAAAAATGAATAAAAATCTTCCAAAAAATCCTAAAAATATCTAAAGCGATTACATATATATCAGTGAAACTTCTATTTTCCTTAAGAACATTCACATAAAAATCTACCAAAATCCAGTGAAATTCGCTGGATTTTGGTTGATTTTTTGTGAATGTTCTTAAGAAACATTTTTAACATTTCTGTTTTTATTCCACCAAAAAATGTTCAAAGATTTCCCAAATACGTTGAAAATGCAGACATTAGAAGTTTCACTGTGAAAACATATTTTTTCCACCTTTTCAAACTTTAAAAAGGGTCAATGTTGACCCACAGGACGACACGAGGTTTAAAGAAAGGGGGAAGGACCTGCAGTAAAGATCTGTGAGCTGGAATCAAACCCAGGACTATAGCCCCTGTTCATGGATCACCTGCTCAGCCTGTTGAGCTCTCTGGGCGTCCAAAACACACTTGATGGTGATAAAGTGGTGACAATCCAATCAAAGTCTGCACTTTGTGTAGCATGTGGCAGCTTTACACTGAATCTAAATGCAAACAATGGCAGGTCAGCTACAGGATCCTCTAAACCATGTTCTGGTTTGTGCTTGTAGCTGAACTCAATCTTAATTAGTTTATTTTGTGCTGCTGAATAGATCAAAAACATAACTGTATTCATTTTGTAGTTGAAATAAACGATTGGTTGCAACATCTCACAGGACAGTGAACACAGTCTAGACTGAATTACGTTAAGATACAACTAAACTGAATTCTCAATTATGTTTTGAGAGAAATTAGTTTTCTGTGTTCTGTATGTAATGTAAATATGTTCTGCATGTCATTGCCATTTATTTTGGCACTTTACTGTTGCTTCTTTTCGGCCAACCAATCATATATTTCAGTGGGGCAAGACATGTCCCCCTGGTAATCCAGAAAATGAAGGAAAAGCTTTAAAAAAAAACTAGCAAAAGGGTCTTTTTTATTTATTTATTTTTGACCCAAACCATGGAAACCTAGCCAAGAAACTTTGGTGACTAACCTTAACCAAACTTCTAACATATAAAAGGGTCAGACAAAACCTTGTATGTTCCTGAACCTAACCAGAAAGGCAATGAAAACTGAAAATATAGCACGACAGAGAGCAAAACTGGTGGTTTCTTGTTCATTTCTGGATGTGAACCCCGGTCTTCTGGAGGCTGGTTCTTCTAGTGGCTGGTTTGTGCCTTCAGCTGTCCCTCCTGCTTACTAACCTGGATTATGTGGTTCTTTCAGACTGGCCCACTTTTCAACCTCATCACAAAATATCTTTGTTTTGGTGCAAATTCCTTTCCCCTTTAACTGAGAATGCAGTCTAGTTGTATGGGAATGCAGTTTTGTGGTGAATTGGACTCATCAGTCACTCCAAGAATCAGGAAGCCTGCAAGAATTTCCATAATGAAATATTTGCTTTAATGTCACTGACACGAATCTCCACTTCAGATTTCAGGTTTCCAAATGTTCATTAAGAGACTTGATTTGCTGTCATCTCCACTGTGTTGGGTGAGGTGGAGGCCGGTCAGGTTCTTCTAAACCGGGGGTGTCCAACATGAGGCCCGCGGGCCAAAACTGGCCCTCCAGATGGTCCAGTCCGGCCCTCAAAGTGGAAAAATTCCAGAAAAGACATTAACTGCAGATTGTAAATTAGTAAAACTATAAATTTAAATCATTTCTAGACCATGACAAGTTGTTTTGATCAGAAAGTAAAATACCGGATTGTTCATTGTTCTTTTGTTGTTTGTGTCTCATTTTTGTGATATTTTGTCTTGTTTTTGTTGGTTTTTTTTGTCTTTTTCTGTCCGACTTTTGTCATTTTTCTCATGTTTTTGTCATTTTGTTCCCTTTTTATCTCACTTGTATATTTTGTCTTATTCATCGTTTTTTGTATTATTTTTGTCATTTGTCCATTTTTTTGTCACTTTGTAATTTTTTTGTCTAATTTTTTGTCTGTTTTTTTGTTTTGTGTCGTTTGTCTCATTTTGTGTCTCATTTTTGTCGTTTTGTCTCATTTTTGTAATATTTTGTCTTGTTTTTGTTGGTTTTTTTTTGTCTGACTTCTGTTATTTTGATCATAAAGTAAAATACTACGTCATTCATTTCCAAATGACTAAATGTTTTGTTCCTTCATAGACACTCTGTGATCTGGAAGTTGTAAATGATAAACTGAAGCACAATGTTGAAATTTCACTTATTTTTCTTAAGAAACTTCAGGTTCTTCATGATGTTTTGCAAAAAGATAATTCATTAAATGTGAATACTTTCAGAATGTACCTTTTTGCACTAGAACAAAGGAACCATTAGGAGTTGTGGTTATTTATAGGTTATTCTGCTGTGGTTTTACTGGTCCGGTCCACTGGAGATCAGACTGGGCTGAATGTGGAACCTGAACTGAAATGAGTTTGACACCCCTGTTCCAAAACCAATCTTTTCTTAATGAGACTTGCTTTTACACAGCAGTGGCATTACGTTGAAACTGGAAATACCGCATTGTGCTACCACACTGAAATGAACAGCATAAACAGCCCCCTATCCAGAACACACCTGGTTAAACAGTGATCGAGCTGATTTCCTCAAGGTGAACGGTATAAAATCTATTCAAACACGTTCCTCAGCCTTAGTAAAGTGAGAAGTGGCCGCAGATTGTTTCTCATTTTGGTCGTCTGTACTCTTAATGCACAAGAAAATGATTCACTTGCACCTTTGCACCACATCAAGCCTCAGCCAGAAGCCTGCATCTGTTTATCTTCTGGGATTCTTGGAGCGATTCTGAGTGATAGAGTAGTCAAACATATTGCATGCAGTGTGCAGTACAAGTTTTGAGAGCCTCGGGATCATTGTGTACATATCAAACCCATGTACTTTGGCTTTACTGAACAATTAATGCGATTCTGAGATGCTAATCTGCAGGGAAAAAGGCAAAGCCACTGTTATCCTGTGGTGTTTTAAAATGGCCACCCAGGAGGAAGACTGTACACTTTCATAGACTATTTAGTTTCTGTAGTAGAAGAGCTTTGACATCCTTTAAATCAAGAGCAAAAGATGGAAGATGCTATTTTCTTCTAACAAAGGAAATTACATCTTTGGTAGTTGCTTGTTTTCTGGCGTTCATTTTATTCAGTGACCCTGAAATGCAGAAAAGCATTAGCAGGAGAGAAACGGTGCGGAGCAGAGGCGTTCTAAATGCGTCATCCTCGCATTTCTGCGTGTGTGGAGGAACTTTAAAGAAAAGTACAGCTTTGAATGCCAATGTCAGTGTGTCACAGAGGTCTGGAGGAAGTTTCTTTTCTCTGGCAGTATATCACACGGTAGTAAGACGGGCTTACTGGATACATCATTTTCTGCTCTTAATCATTGCAGCTCCATCAGTGCTTGATGAAATCCTTCCAGGGATAACTACTGCAGTAGGAGAATACTGTATAGACTCAACTAAGCTGTAGTTGAAGGATTTTAGACATCAACTCCAGCTTCTGCTACTTGATCCATTTCAGAAAGACACTTGGATCTTTCTGAAGCTGTAATTTCTTTTCATGATCCCCCAACATTCTGCCTTTTCATGAATGGTGATTTACTTTAGTGGCTGGGATCACATTCTCCCCTTCTTACTGTAGTCAGTTACAGTAGAATGAATCGAGCAGAATGCCGTCTTATTATTGCTACATTACCACCGAATGTCTTGTTCAACTCAAGGTTTAAGATCGAGCTCAAAACGGACACAACTGTTTTAGAAAAACGCTGAAATCACTGAGGTGGAGTAACCAGAGGGAAAGATGGCGACACCCGGAAATAAAAATAAACGGATCAATTCTGGATTGTATTTAATATATCCTACTTAATACTACGTGTCCACTAGATGCATGTTTCCTGCATCTGAAAATCTCCCGCTTGGTGGGTGTGTACTGGAGGCCAGTAGGTGTTCAACTCCTGCTTCCTTCTGCAACTATCCTGCCCCTGATTGGTCAAACACATCGACTCAGAAGCTGTCTGCTCCTGGATTTCCAGCCGGACCAACATGGCGACTCGGTCGCAAACTTTCTCTTTTATTACAAAAACAGTCAGTGAAAAGTATTTCTGAAAGCATTTGAGAAATACGTTTGAAAGTTTTGCGATGCGTCGGACCTCCGCACGCGACATCAAATTTGCATAAAGTAGAAGTCGAGTCGACTTTATGCAAATGAGCTGCGGGGAGACGCACCAGATCGCAGCTGGAAACTACAGTGGCCGAGAGGTGCAAACCAAATTTACATAATGCAAAACACTTTTACAACCTCCAAGACAAATTTACAAGCGACAAAACACTTTTACAAGTCCAAAAACACTTTTACAAATCTAAAAACACTTTTACATAATGCAAAACACTTTTACAACCTCCAAGACAAATTTACAAGCGACAAAACACTTTTACAAGTCCAAAAACACTTTTACAAATCTAAAAACACTTTTACAAGTCCGAAAACACTTTTACAAAGCCAAATGTAACCGGAAAGGGAATGTCCCAACTCCGGGATTGAACCGGAAGTGACGACGAGGAGCGGCTAATGCACTCTGTCGGTCTGATCTGCGCCATTTAAACACTCTAAAGACCGACCACACGAAAAACAAAACCGCGTCAATCGGTTTATATGTTCCCCACAAAACGGGCAAAACATCACCCGCTCGTTGTCCGTTGCATTAGCCGCTCCTCGTCGTCACTTCCGCTTCAACCCCTGAGTTGGGACATTCCCTTTCCGGTTACATTTGGATTTGTAAAAGTGTTTTTGGATTTCGACAAAACACTTTTACAAATCCAAATGTAACCGGAAAGGGAATATCCCAACTCCGGGTTTGAACCGGAAGTGACAACGAGGAGCGGCTAATGCAACTTTTGGTTGTTGTTGATGGTGAACCAAGCGAGCGGGTGATGTTTTGCCCGTTTTGTGGGGAACATATGAACCGATTGACGCGGTTTTGTTTTTCGTGTGGACAGTCTTTAGAGTGTTTAAATGGCGCAGATCAGACCGACAGAGTGCATTAGCCGCTCCTCGTTGTCACTTCCGCTTCAACCCCGGAGTTGGGACATTCCCTTTCCGGTTACATTTGGCTTTGTAAAAGTGTTTTCGTACTTGTAAAAGTGTTTTCGTACTTGTAAAAGTGTTTTCGGACTTGTAAAAGTGTTTTCGAACTTGTAAAAGTGTTTTGTCGCTTGTAAATTTGTCTTGGAGGTTGTAAAAGTGTTTTGCATTATGTAAAAGTGTTTTTAGATTTGTAAAAGTGTTTTCGAACTTGTAAAAGTGTTTTGTCGCTTGTAAATTTGTCTTGGAGGTTGTAAAAGTGTTTTGCATTATGTAAATTTGGTTTGCACCTCTCGGCCACCGTAGGAAACGCAACCAGACCAGCATGCAACGTGGTGCATTTCACATAGACACTGAATGGGATGCAGAAAATTGCCGGATCTAGTGGACACGTACTTTGAGATATTTAACAATGTAAGAAGTTCTGAGGCTGGAGTTTTCTGTTAAAGATGCTCTAATGCAGCTTGGATAAAAGCCTGGTTGTGTACAAATTGTACAACAGAGTTTTCTGATCACTGCAGCACTTCAAGCCGACGGTATCACCTCAATGTAAAACATGTTGCTGTTAGCACCAGAGCTAACGTTAGCTACGACAGTCCTGGTACCGGCTAAAGGTGTAGCCATCCCATAATAGACCACTATAGAAGACACTGAAAGTGCTTGAGATTACAAAAAGTCTTAAAATGTTGAATAAAATCGCTATAATTGCACTTAGATTTGCAGTAATCTGTGAATGTAGCAGACAGATGAAAAACGCAGATAAATAGAAATGAAACAAACATTTTTGTTTAAGTTCATCGATTCGGTCAACTAAAATTTATTGAAAAACTTTGCATATTGTGTCAAATGTTGATATTTGATAAAAATGTGATTAATTACAATTGATTACAAAACCTGTAGTTGGATATTTTCTTGAAATCGTGTCCCATCACTAATTACATATATATATATATATATATATATATATATATATATATATATATATATATATATATATATATATCTTTCTCAATAGATATTGTAAAGTCCTATTTCAACATTAGTTACATTTCTATGTGCAAATGTTCTGTTCATTATATATTATTTGTTCTTCGTACATTGAGCAGTTTCTGCTGACTTTTAGAGGGTTTTGTATAAATGTGTTTCCATAGAATGTTGGAGAAAAAAGGAGAAAACATTGAGAGCTTGCAAAGTTATCTTGCAATGAACTATGAAATATTTACATGTAAATGTTGTGTGAGGATCATGGCAGTTGGTAATGTGGTCTTCTACCTATTAAGTCCTTTTCTAACACATAATGTGACACTGAGTGTGACATCATCCTTGTTTAAGCCTTAGCCTTAGTCCACCAGTTGATCAAATTCTTCTTTGATATTATCAGGTTTACTTGACTGCATCTACAGAACGAGGTCATGTGTGGTACTTATGAAAGGGTTTTGGTGCCGTGCTCAGGGTCACTTAAAAGAATGTCAGAAACCTGTTGCAGCACAGTTTTTGTTTCGTCTTCTACGTGTGCACAGACATCTTCTGTAGAGTTCAAACTGCTGTAACATTTAATCTGAGCGGGAAACAACAGCTCTCTCCGCTCCCTCAACAACTTCTGTCGAGGTGCCCTCAAGCAGGAAGTTGAACCCTGAGCTGGCAGCAGTCGGCCGGTGTTTGTGTGAGCTGCCGGGCAGTTCTACACGGGTGTGTACAACACTTCGAGCCGGTGCCACTGCCAAAACACAAATCTGTCCCAGGTCAGGGAGATTAGCGTAGTTCCCGCTGCGTGGCTTGTTTTTGTTGACCTCCAGTGGTCGACACTTTGCTGTGGAGAGGTCAGACAGGAAACGTGATGATGGCGATGATACATTGATAAATACACACAGACCACAGTGGATCTACAAAACACCACAAATGAAAGTACACTGAATTGGGTTTTCGGTTTTCACAGTTTTCTACAACAGAATTTATGTCAAGGATCACATAAATCAAACATTGGCTGGGCTGTGACAATATTTTTCCAAAATAAAAGCCTTTTCAAAATGGAATGAGTGCATCATCTGCATGTAGGATGATTTAAATTTGTGCTCCACTTAATCATGCTGTAGTTGCAAAACAGTATTTGTTTTAGAAAATAACAGGTTATTTATTTCATGCACATTTCCATTTATTGTCCAAAGCAGCTGATACTATTGGCTAACAGTAGTAGGAGCAGAAGTAATGAATTATCACTGGTGTAATGTAACTAAATAAATTTACTCAGCTACTCTTCCTAAGTATAATTCTAAGGTATTTGTACTTTACTTTATTACTTACTTACTTTCTACTTCGACTCCCCTACATTTCTGAGAGAAATATTGTACTTTTGGCTTCAGTTACTTTACAGCAGACTAGGACTTTAAAACCCTATCACAATATATTGAATCATATAAAAAATAACTTTTATGCTATAAGTTAAACCATGTTAGTAAAATCAGCTCTGGTACAATATGCTGCAGAATATTAAGATGTGAATCAATATTTTCATACTGAACAGTAAATTTCGCTGACAATACTTAAATACTTTTACTGATGTGGGGTATAATATACGATACTTTCATGTGTAAGAGAGTATTTTTTTATTGTGGTATTGCTACTTTTATTACTACAATTAATCTAATTACTTCAATATAGTAGTTTGTGTGTCTCTTCTCTAAAAGCAGTGATTTTATCAAAGTTTATTTTGAGGTATTTTACTTTGCTGGAATTTAAAATGCCTCCATTAAAGAGTGAAAATAAAATAATCTTCATTACATACAGAGATTGACATCGAAGTGAACTGGAGCAAAAATAAAGAACACACAGGACTTAAATGCAGGCCAGAATGAATCTGAATCCCAGTCACGTTCAGCTGAGACTAACCAGGGGACAGGTTCAACTTAAAGTCTATGGAAGGTGACAGCTTCATCATACAGTGAGGCTTTGTTTATCCACACATATGGAGGTTGCAAAAAAAAAAAAAATCTGCATGCAAACTGTACGTGGATATGCAGGCGAGTTAATTAAGAGCAGCTCCGGTAACAGCCAGGAGCAGGTAGCATGTCGTTAACGCTTGGTGTCAAACAAACGAGTTGGAGTTTTCTACATTTTGACATCAAGGTTTTCATTTTTCCTGCAAATATGTATCAGATCCAAGTATTGGTTATCTTTCAGCTTGATTACTTACAATCGATACAGTGTTGGAACAGACTAGAGAGCACTTCCACTCTTTAAATGTCAAATATGAATAACAGTGACTTGATAGATTCACAGTTAGTGATTTTACTCGAGTGAAATAGTTTAGTTCAGAGTACAGTGACTAAAAAACCCACACAATCAACACTGCAAGCAACTATTAGTTCAGGGGTGTCCAACATGAGGCCCGTGGGCCAAAACCGGTCCTCCAGAGGGTCCAATCTGGCCCTCAAAGTGTAAAAATTCCAGAGAAGACATTAACTGCAGATTGTAAATTAGTAAAACTATAAATTTAAAATCATTTCTAGACCATGACAAGTTGTTTGGATCAGAAAGTAAAATATTAGATTCTTCATTGTTCTTTTGTCATTTTGTGTCTCATTTTTGTAATATTTTGTCTTGTTTTTGTCTGACTTTTGTCGTTTGTCTCATGTTTTTGTTGTTTCGTGTATCATTCATGTCGTTTTGTGTATTTTTGTCTTGTGTTCTTTGTCTACTTTTTTGTTGTTTTGTTTCTCGCTTTTGTCATTTTCATTTAACTTTTTGTCAAATTTTTTGTCTGTTTTATTTAGTGTAATTTTTGTAGTTTTCTGCCTCATTTTTGTCATTTTGTGTCTCATTTCTATAAAATTTTGTCTTGTTTTTGTTGTTTTTTTTCTTTTTTTGTTGTTTGTCTCATGTTTTTGTTGTTTCATTTCTCATTCATGTTGTTTTGCGTATTTTTATCTCGCTTGTGTTAGTCTACTTTTTTGTCATTTTGTTTCTCAGTTTTGTCATTTTTGGTCTCGTTCGTAACTTGTTTGTCTAATTTTTTGTCTCGTTTCGTGTCGTTTGTCTCATTTTTTGTTGTTTTGTGTCTGGTTTTTGTCTTTTTTTCCTAAGTTTTGAAATATTTTGTCTTATTTTTGCATGTTTTTTGTCTTTTTTTGTCATGTTGATCATCAAGTAGAATTCTCTATGGTTCAGTTTCAGATGACTAAATGTTGTGTTCCTTTGTAGATAAAGTATGATCTGGAAGTTGGAATGTGGAAATGATCAACTGAGGCTGAATGTTGATGAAATTTAATTTATTTCTAAGAAATTTCAGGTTGTTCATTAAAATGTTGTGTCTCACTTTTGTAATATTTTCTCTTGTTTTTGTATTTTTTTGTCTGACTTTAAATGTGAACATTTTGAGAATGTATTTTTTTTCACTAAAACAAAGGAAAAATTTTGAGTTGTCATTATTTTTTAAATTATCATGCTCTGATTTTACTGGTTCGGCCCACGGAAGATCAAATTGGGTTGAATATGGAATCTGAACTAAGATGAGTTTGACACCCCAGTATTAGTTGGAAATGTGAAGCCACGATTCCGAACATTCCAGCAGGATTCCTGTGCAACAGTCAAATACAGAACCAACAGGCCAGCAGCGGAGGGAGTTTATTCCTGTAACGCCTTCATTGTGGTTTTATTTTCTGTGTATTGGAACATTCTGTCTTTCCATGGCCAGGAATCATTCCATACATCAGATTGACGCATCTCATTGCAGTTTTATTGTTCAGATTCAGATGCACTGCTCTACTTATTTGATTCACATACAAACACACACTCTGTATACCTCCTTGACATCCTCTCCTGGCTTTCCATTCCACTCTCATACATATACAGGTCTCATTTTTGCTCTTCCTCACAGAGAGACACTGCATCTGTCCTCCCTCTGCAGCAGAATGTACCCTCCTCCTTCTAATCCCCCTTCCTCTCTGCATCCCTCGGTTCATCCTCTATGCCTCCGTCACCTGCAGGTCTTTCTCAGGTTTTTTTATTCTGCTTGTAGTCGACGTTTATTCCCTGTGGTCTCGCTCCAGCCGGTTTCTCTGAGCCCATCGCATGCTGCCGAGCTGCGACTCATACCTCGGTCTGTGTTGGCTTGTGGGGAAAAAAAGGACAAAAAATAAATTTGTTCTAGATGAAAACCAGTGTTTCCAAGGCTCCCTCTCAGAGGAAATGACCTGACCTGTATACTGTGGTCACTTTTTCCCTGTTGCACATTTCTGTTTTCAACTGCAAATGTCTGGATTCCACAGTGAACACATTAGAAGTCTTCTCACTAAGATCAGCGCTTCTGATCCTATTTATCCATTCACCCTCCTCTTCAATGTTTTTATTTTGGGAATGTTCTGAAGAATATCATCAATGCATTTAACCCTCGTGTCGTCCTGCGGGTCAAAATTGACCCGTTTTAAAGTTTGAAAATGTGAAAAAAAAGTATTTTCACAGTGAAACTTCTGATGTCCACATTTTCAACATTTTTGGGAAATCTTTGAATATTTTTGGTGGAAAAAAGAAATATTAAAAATGTTTCTTTAAGAACATTCACAAAAAAAATCAACCAAAATCCAGCAAATTTCGCAGTATTTTGGTTGATTCTTTTGTAAATGTTCTTAAGGAAAATATTTGAAGTTCTTCTGATATATATGGAATCACTTTAGATATTTTAGGATTTTTTTTTGGAAAATTTTTACTCATTTTTGAAAATATTTACAAGAATTTTCTTGCCAAATTTGGGGGATTTTTATTTATTTTTTAAAATAAGACTTTCAATGGAAATTTTAAAGGAATTATTGGAATTTTCTTCCTGAAGTTTTTGCAAATTTTCAGAAATTTGAGGA
Source organism: Amphiprion ocellaris (assembly GCF_022539595.1). Lineage (NCBI taxonomy): Eukaryota > Metazoa > Chordata > Actinopteri > Pomacentridae > Amphiprion > Amphiprion ocellaris. The sequence goes on along the minus strand of NC_072780.1, from coordinate 1,344,852 downwards.
TTTTTTTTGGTCAACTTTTGGATTTTTTACAGACAAGGAAACAATATGTTTTGGTGCCCGTAAATGAAGACAACAGGAGGGTTAAAATAATAATCCACAAGATCCTCATTTTGATTTCTACTGATAAAAAAATTAATCACTCTACAGTTTTTACATTGCAATCAAAACATGAGAGCTCCATTAAGTTATGTGAACTTGTTTGTTTTCTTTAACTCAAATTGTCATGGCAAGTTTTGAATATGGAACTCGTTTTAAAGTTTTAGAAAATTAAACTTAAAATAATTAATTGTTTTGACTGTAAGTTTTATCAGGACTGTCAGTGTTGATTGAACTTATTTCTGTAAGTTATACCTTGAAAAAAGAAACGGGGTGCTGGGGGGAGGGGGAGGAGGGTCCTGCTGAAGAAATACCACAATTTTGGGATTAATCAAAAATAAAACCCTAACTCTATGATATACAAGAACTGTCGACCTCACCTGTTGTCTAAACTGGACAAACCACAGTATTTCAACCCCAACTTAATTATTGACAAAACAATATAGAAAACAGCGGCGGACTACTTCCAGCTGCGGAGGGACACCCTTTTCCAGCTAGCTGCAATCTGACGCAGTGACGCAGCAGAGTGCAACTGACCAGGGCGGAGGGATACGTCATTCTGCTGGGAGAAGAGACACGGTGAGGAGGTAAGTTATCTTCTGAAAGTGCTTTTGAGTTTTTGTTGGTAAAATTTAATAACAATGGCAGTTTCTTCTGTGATAAAATGGAATAAAATCAGCACATTGACAGAGCTTTGTGAATATGACTACATTTCCGTGTTTTTCTCTATGCTAGTCCATCGCGTTAATCATAGTTTGAAATGGCGCATTAGTAAATTACACAGCTGTTGTCCATGGGGGGCATTTTTTAATTGACGGGCGTTCATTTAGGTTAGAAATGCTTCCGACGTGACAGGAGCAATAAAAAAACTATTGAATTCAACATTTGGCTGCAAGCAACTGCTGGTAAATGTTATGCATTTGTTAACTAGCTAGTTTGCGGCAGTCGAGGCAAAGTAACGGCGGATGTGTTCTGGTATGACCGGGACAACTGCGTCACGTCCCCGTCCCCGTCCCCCAGAGTCAGGGCCCACTTTCTCCCGTCGACACGCTAAGTTAATAAGTTTTAACTTGTGAAATAACACGTTAATGAAGTCCAAAGACTTGGACGCTTGTATTTACTGCATATAGTCCACAAATCAAATTCAAATACTACATCAAAATAGTCAGAATCGTCTATATATTCAGCCATGTCTTCAGAAATAAACTATGAATTCCACGTTGAGACTTAATTTTGGTTTCAGGCAAAATGAAACTCGGTGAATACAGCATGGATCAGCCTGATTTTGGTTCCTATCATTCAGTTTCACCCCAGGACAACCCTAAATACAGCCCAGGTTCAAAAATCCCAAAGGTTTCCTTTCAGGATAGACAAAAGTTCCATGTGTTTGGCTATTGTCGGAATCGAGATCATGTGAAAAGAGGGCGATGGGAACTCTGAAATTTTTAAAGGCAGCAGGGTCACTGGTCTATCTCAAGGGGACAAACATTTTTAAAAAAAAAACCAATACACTTGTTAAATTGCAATAATCTATAATAATGTGCACTTTTATTAGTTGAAGAGGTACGTGTTTTTTTCTTCTTCTTGCATAATCAGTCATAAATAAGTTTTGCCAATTTAGTGTCAACTTATTAGTAACATTATTTTTCTGGGTTACATTCAACAAAATAATGATTTAATTTATCCAATTGTTTCAGGTTCATGGGGAAACCCTGGACATCCTAATGAAGGGAATGTGTGTCGGACTTCTCATTGGACACGAAGGTGTTCTGGACGAAGCATTCCCAATGTGGCTGTGGTGGCAGAGGAGACGATCGTTCTTGCTGACATAAAAGATGTGGCCACTGGTTTGCTGATGTGGAAAATCTACTGCCTGAATCTGGAGTATCCTTCTGAGATGAAATACTCATTTATAGTCATGCAAAGGGTTGTCATGAAAATAAAACCTGACCATTGTTCAGCCAGGATACATGGAGTCAGAAACAAGCAACTAAGGTTTCGTTAACTGAAAAGGGTACCTGTGAGGCCAATCTAAAGAAGAGCTTTCTCTGCTTTGCTCAATGTTACTTCTCGAGAAAGCAGCATCACTGTTTTTTTGTTGTTGCAAAAATTACACTGCCAGTCTGAAGTTATTGTTATTCTGCACTGTTCTTTGTCATTCACAGAACAACTTGCATGAGCATTGTTGTTCAAATAAAGTTTGTTTTTGAAAAAATAAGCACCAAATTGATTCATTGTAAAGTCTAAATTAGTCAAAATGAGAAATAAAGTTTAAAGATTAAAACAATTTTAAAACATTAGTCCTTTTAACTTAACATTGCAATTAATGTGAAATATAAAGTCATCTTAACTTAAAAGTCTAAGTTGAAATAACAGGCAATTGCAAATTTACATAACAAGATATCTTGAGTTTTCTTGAATGGACAATTCAGCATCGTAAGTCGACCTAACTCTGAGACTTAAGTTGAAAATACAAACTATCATTAGTTAAACAACTTGTATAACAGTTTGAGTTGAAACAATGGTTACTTTAAAGTTGAATTTACTCACAATTTTAAGGCAGCAGGTGAACTTTTGTTTCTAAGTAACTGGCTTAAAATGTTTTACAGTGTATCTGTTAACTTTTGTCCTGTTTAGTCCTGAATGTCGGTGGGATTTCACTGTTAGGAAGGTAAACAGCGTTAGGAGAATGTGGAGCTTCTTCCTGGCTGAAATCCTTTCGGTGTTTTCAGACTTGCGGGAGCAGTAAGTGCAGGGATGAGTAGGTGTAGTGTGTCATTTATTTGCATTGTTTACTGTGGAATAAGCGCTTTGTAACACCCACATAAATCAAGCGTCCCACTTGAGATGGATAAATGCACACTGTACACACAACAAAGACGAATAAGAGACTCTGACACTCGTTTTCTGCTTAGAGAAGATGTATGAGAGCTGACAGTTTTTATCTCCGCTCTTCTTTCCTCTCCAGGGTCTCCTCTGCTCATCAGGTGAAGCACTGTGAGCTGCCTACCCCCCGACACCACCTTCCCCTCCTCACCCCGTCCCTCCTCACCCCAAGAGACGTCACCCACTGTCCCCCCAAAGATCCCCCCAAAACCCCGCTCACCCGCCTCACCTGCCAAAAACCCCCATCCGACAGCTGCCACTGGCCCTCCTTTTACCCCATGGTGGCCCCAAGGCCCGCCCTCTCACTGCTATTGGCTGTCCTGGCCTGCACGGGGCCCGCACGCCCCTCGCCCCCCCTACTGCTCCGGCCCCGGGAGAGAGAGAGGGACTCGGGTGGCGTCAACATCGCCGTAGTCCACTCGGGCTCCTCCCTGCTCCCGGAGACGGCGGTAGTGGGAGGCGCGGGGGTCGGCGAGCCAGGCCTGGGGCCCGGTGTGGGAAATGGTCCCGGTGGAGGAGGAGGAGACAGGGGAGGAGACAGGGGAAGGGGAGTAACGGATACAGCTTCGTTGGCAGGAGCGGCTGCTATGGCCTCCTTCTCCTCCTCCCCGGCCTACCTGTCGCTGGCGGCGCTCGTGGGGGAGACGGTGATGACGCCGTCGGGACAGGCCAACGTCATCTACCTGGCTGTGAACGAGAGCAGTCCGGGCACCCTGCTGCTGCAGCTGTGTGAGCTGCTGGCCACCACACCCCTGCAGGTATCAGCCCAGCACCTCCCTCACTGATACACACACCCATCAGCCACAACATTATGACCACTGACGGCTAGAGTGAAGAACATTCGTCATATTGGTACTATGTGGTGTTCTGCTGGAAAACCTTGGATTTTGGCGTCCGTGTTGATGAGGCCCAGACACCCAAATTAACTCCCTCATGCAAATGGCAATCACAAATGTCACTGGCCCACCCTTGCAGGAAAATGCACCCCACCGCATCACAAAATTATTAAATGATAGAGCTGGGGTGTTAAACTCATTTTAGTTCAGGCAAATTTATTCTCCAGTGGACTGGACCAGTAAAATCACAGCATAATGACCTATACATAACAACTCCTAACTTTTCCCTTTGTTTTAGTGCAAAAAAGTACATTCTGAAAATCTTTTTACAAAACATTTTGAAAAACTTGAAATTTCTGAAGAGAAATAAGTGCAATTTCAACAACGTTATGCCTCAGTTTGTCATTTAGGACACCCTGAGAGGTTCTCTGGTCCAGGCCCAATGGTTCAGAGCATTTTTGATCACATAAGGAGGACCAACACCGCCTTAGGCAAGTGGTCATAATGTTTTGCCAAAAAATCAGTTCAGAAATCCTTCAACACAATGTGACATCTCTATAATGTGGTAAAGAAAAGATGTTCCCTTCGGGTTCTTTCTGGGTAGCTCTAATTTAGTTTATGAACCCATACTGTTACACATACAGAATAACATTTCTGTTCTGCTATTGTGTGTCAGTCTCCATTTTCTTCAGCTCATTCATCCATACAAGGACACATGGACATGCATATGGGTGAAAGTATCGTCCAAGATGTACTGCAATGTGTTAACAAATGCAAAGAAAAAAAATGCTAGCTTATATATATATGGATACTGGGTTCCAATTTGTATGAAAAAAGTCAACTTTGAAAAGCTTTTATGAGGAAGGAAGTGCACTCAGTATACATTTGATAACAATAATGAGGGTTAATGAGGATTCATTGCATTGAAACGATCAATTTAATGAAATAAATGAGGATAACTGCACGTTTCTCGACAGTCTTTCCTCAAAAGCATTTCTATTGTTACACAGTGACAAAAGAAGTACAAATCCTGCATGAGTTCTCACATCTGCCCATTAGGGATGTTCCTCATGATTAACTTCTCAGTCAGTCAGTCAGATGGAAATTTTAATTTAGACTGGTTGACTGGTCTAAAAGTGAGAACAGAAAACCTTCAGTGTGTGTAGGTATTTACATCTCATTTGAAAATGCTCATCACACTCCTTTAATAATGAAACTAACTTTCAATGCTGTTTGAATATGTGGTGCTTCTGATTACTGAACATGGCAACAATTCACTGAACAAAAGTCAATTACTAACATTTAAACACCTTGCAGTCAGGATGTCCACGGACATTTCTAATTGATTGATGTCTCCAATCATCTGCTGCCACATGTGCGGTATAAATTTGAATAATTTCCTTGACATGTGAAACTGTCAGTTATTAATTGATAGTAGAATGTCGGCACACTTTTAATCGATCATGCACCCATATTGTGGGCAAAAAAAAATCTCACAAGCAGTCCTTACTCCTCCAAGTGGGAAATAGGAACAGCGCCTAATTCAGGGGTGTCAAACATGTGGCCTGCGGGCTAAAACCGGCCCTCCAGAGGGTCCAATCCGGCCCACGGAACGACTTTGTAAAGTGTAAAAATTCCAGAGAAGACATTAACTGCAGATTGTAAATTAGTAAAACTATAAATTTAAAATTATTTCTAGCAAACAGAATTCATCGTGGGGAAGTAAAGGGCCACCATGAGACAGAGACTTCTGGAAAGCTTTATGACCCCCGACCAGCGCACATGTTTTTACTTAAGATGTGACTAATTAGGCCTAGGGAGTCAAATTCATTCTAGTTCAGGTTCCACATTCAGCCCAATTTGATCTCCAGTGGACCGGACCAGTAAAACCACAGTATAGTAACCTATAAATAACCACAAAGCGCAAAAAAGCACATTCTGAAAATGTTCACATTTAAGAAATTATCTTTTTACAAAACATTATGAACAGCTTGAAATCTGTTACCAAAAATAAGTTCAGTTTCATCAACATTCACCCTCAGTTTATCATTTCCACATTACAACTTCTAGATCAGAGTGTCTACAAAGGAACACAACATTTAGTCATCTGGAACTGAATGATACAGTATTTTACTTTATGATAAAAATGACAAAAGTTAGACAAAAAAGACAAAAAAATAAAAACAAGACAAAACATTACAAAAATGAGACGCGAAATGACAAAAGCGCGAAACAATGAGACAAACAACAGGAAACAAAACAAAAAAGAGACAATAGACAAAAACAAGATATACAACAACCAAAACGAGACAAATGACAAAAATCAGACAAAAAAGACAACAAACAACAAAAACAAGATGAAATATTGCAAAAATGAGACACAAAATGAGCAATCTAGTATTTTACTTTATGGTCAAAACAACTTGTCATGGTCTAGAAATGATTTTAAATATATAGTTTTACTAATTTACAATCTGCAGTTAATGTCTTCTCTGTAATTTTTACACTTTGAGGGCCCGATTGAACCCTCTGGAGGACCGCTTTTGGCCCACGGGCCGCATGTTGGGCACCCTTGGATTAGATGCAACCGTTTTTTTAACATTGTACCTTATTACAATATTAGCAATTTGTGTAAAAAACTAGTATTTCTTGTGATTAGAACAACATTTAATCAGTTTAAGTGATGTCTAGATTGTCAGATTGTAGTTTTTTTAGCTGTGAAATGCATTTATTCTGTCAGATCATTAATGCAGTGTCATGGTTTGGTTGTTCATCAGGAATTACAAGCTGCCATTTTTATTCATTCATGTCCATTGTGCAGTTTGCTCATCTGATCATTCATTCATTCATAGTGTGACTTGTGGGTGGGAGAAGAACTTGAGAGCTGCCTGTGATCAAACAGAGAGGTAATAAACACGCTGCATGCTGTCTTTCTGATTTATGTTCTCAGCCATTAATTCATTCATTCATCTGGAAGAAGACATTATGCATGTATCTCTTTATCCAGTCTGTGTCTGCTTGTCTCTCATTGTTTGTACGTCAGGAAGGGTCTTATTATAAAAGTCTTCGATCAAGAATGATATTAATGCTTTTAAACAACACTTGCTATCTTATTTCCAGGTCCTGTCGGTAGCACATTTACATATCAAATGCTTCCCTGTGAGAATTGAATTGTCAGCTACACTTAGCTTCAATTTGCTCCCCTGAATCGCAACAAGAAAACAAGCGTTGAGCCAGTGTCAAATCACTGTACGTAGAACTTCATGCATGTATTCTGAACTCATGAACACGAGGGGAGGTCTTTCTTGTAAGGTCAGCACCGGAGAAACCCTGATGAACGGCATATTCATAGAGAACTTGGCTTTTTCTGCTGCTGTAGTTGAGCATCGTGCCTGCAGGAGCTGAGGTGGACCCTAAGCCAAGAGCTAATCTGGTGTTTCTGTGGTGTGAAGCAGCTTAGGTTGTAGAACACAGACTGTTCTCTTGACAGGATGCCAGTCCTCAGCAAGGACTTAACTCTGATTGGATCTCTGTGAACATTGATTGCCAAGCAGAGAAGCAAAGCAGCCCCGTTTCTAAGAACCCCCAAGCAGTTGTTTCATTACGTCTCTTAAACTCTTTGGAGGGTTTTAGTTTCTCCAGTTGTAACGAAATTTGTTAACAAGGTGAGAAAATAAAATCTTTTCAGGTTATATTGAATGCTGGGAACAGCGTGTCGATGTTGTAACGAGTTCTGCTCACTTGTTCAGCCGTTAATTTAGGATTTGGTGCATGAGAGTAGAAGAAACAGGCAGCTTCAGTGAGATAAAGCAGTGACAAAAAGACAAAAAATTTGACGAAGTTGCAAAGCGATAACAAAATGGATAAATGACAAGAACAAGACAAAAAAACAAAAACATGAGAATCGACAAGTCAGACAACAAAAACGACAAAAAATTACAAAAATGACACAAAAACATGAGACAAATGGCAAAAGCCAGACAAAAAACAAAAAAAACAAAGCAAAATATTACAAAAATGAGACACAAAATAATAAAAACATGAGACAAACGACAAAAGTCAGACAAAAAAAACAACAAAAACAAGACAAAATATCACAAAAATGAACAATGAACAATCTAGTACTTTACGATCAAAACAGCTTGTCATGGTCTAGAAATGATTTTAAATTTATAATTTTCCAAATGTACAATCTGCAGTTAATGTCTTCTCTGGAATTTTTACACTTCACACCAGATTGGACCCTCTGGAGGACCGCTTTTGGCCCGTGGGCCACATGTTGGACCCCCTGAGCTAAAATGTGGTGAAACGGCGTGTCAGTGAGGCTGATATAACGCTGTTTGAGCTACGTTTCATTGTGCAACCCCGTTTTCCTTCCAGGGTTTGGTGTTTGAGGAAGAGAGACCGCCGCCGCCGAATCGCGCCCCCCTGGCCCCGATGCTGGAGTTTGTCTCGGCCCAGACGGGGGTTCCCGTGGTTGCCGTCGGGGGAGGAGCCAGCCTGGGACGAGAGCCACAGGTATGAATGGATTACCTAACGTTGCATCATCAACTGTTACTTCCATTTGAACTAGAGCAAGAACCGTGTGTGGCTTCCAGAGGGAAACACAGATTTCATGAAACACTGAGCGACGTAACCAAAGAATTTCCTCTTGACCTCTGAGAGGTGTTTGTTTTAACTAAGATTAGAGATCCTTATATTTAACCCTCCTGTTGTCCTCATTTACGGGCACCAAAAATATTGTTTCCTAGTCTGAAAAAAATCCAAAAATTCAGCAAAAAAATTGCACAAATTTCTGAAAATTTGTAAAACCTTCAGAAAGAAAATTCCAATAATTCCTTAAAAGTTTCCCTTAAAAGTTTTATTTTTAAGAAATCCCCCAAATTTGGCAAGAAAATTCTTGTAAATATTTTTAAAAAATGAGTAAAAATCTTCCAAAAAAATCCTAAAAATATCTAAAGCAATTACATATATATCAGTAAAACTTCTAATATTTTCTTTAAGAACATTCACATAAAAATCAACCAAAATCCAGTGAAATTCACTGGATTTTGGTTGATTTTTTTGTGCAACCTTTTTAACATTCCTTTTTTTCCACCAAAAAATCTTCAAAAATTTCCCAAAAATGTTGAAAATCAGAAGTTTCACTCTGAAAATACATATTTTTTTCCACATTTTCAGACTTTGAAACGGGTCAATTTTGACCCGCAGCACGACACGAGGGTTAAGTGGAGTTAATTAATAAATGCACGCTTATACAGCTCTGTCTTTAAACAGCAAAACCAGTCACCAAACCTGTGTTAAGGCAAAGTATCAGGATGCAGAACAATTTGGAATCCCAGTCAAAGGTGGTCCGACTCGTACTGTGTTCAGATCTCAGCAGGTGTAAATGCAACCTGCACAGCGGGAGCAATTCTGAAAACCAAGCATCGTAGCACAGGTCGAAAGGTCAAATTATTCTGCCTCTCCCTGTCAGGTCAAGCGAGCCTGTCAGCAGCTACAGGTAGTAGCTGTAATATTAGCTCGGTAATTAGAAAAAAAGAGCCCAGAAAGCATTTCTGCCTCCTTTTGACCTCGAGCGTGCCATGTTTGTTGACCAGTCAGCCAGCCCTGCTCTGCTAATCTGCATAATGAGATAAAAACTGATTGGCACAATTGAGATATAGCAGTTTAACACCAGGTGTAAATCCAGGTAACATCCAGATACAGTTTTGCCTTTGTTTTGTGTGCTTTATCAGATACTAATGTGATGCTTCAGCAGTCTAACTTAGATCAAGCAGGTTCTGCTTTTCATCCAGTTATTGATATTGTTATTACCATAAAATAATAATAAAAAAGATTCCCCATAAAATAAATTATTTTTTAAAATACTTCAGCTCTGATGCAGCCACCTCTCTCCATCTGTAGTCATCACTGCAAGATCTGTATTAATGTCCCAACCCTATCTGGATGTCATTAATGAAGCCAATCAGCACTAAAGGAAAAACACTGCAAAGTATAATCTTTATTAAACATGTAAAGCTTAAATAACTAAATAAACAAACAAAATTTTGTGTTGAAGTCAACTAAATAACCATCGCAATCTAATACCAACCACCTTCCAAATAGCTAAACAATAATAAAATGAGCTGATTCAGAAATAGTTTGGATTGTGTTCTTTGATTAAGTTGAGATAATCATGACAGATATTTCTTTTTTGGAAATATATCACATTTTATATGGAAAATTACAAATTAAATCACTTTGAACTAAGTTCCCCATTACAAAATCACCTCTCCAGGAAGTGTGTTAATTCCAGATCACATGACCCGCTCCACATGATGTCATTTCCTCCTGAAGAAAAGACTGGCCAGACTCCAAGGCTTTCTGACTTATTTAATATAAAGTAGTCAACAGGTTTACTACAATATCTTTAGAAATAACTTTCAGTTTTACTGAGTTGTATATATAATATTTAGAAGAATCTTTCTCTAAAATGCCATGTGGTGTTTGGTTATTGGCGGCCATGTAGATTTTAGGCCTAAAAACAGCAGAAATGTCAAATGTTACAACAAGTCCAGCAATTATATCTTGAACCTCTTTATGAAATTATATTACTTGGAAAGTTTGGTCTGAATTTAACTAATTCACAAATAATTAAGCATTCATTTTCAAGTAAAAAATAAAATGCCTTGCCTTCAAAATTAAAGCATCAAATTATTTAGTTGTTTTTCTCCACGTGAAGACTTTAATAATTCACTCTCCTTTCGGCTCTGTTTTCATCTCCAGCACCAGGGAGATATTTGTCTCTTTAGCTGCTAAATGCTCCTCTCTGTTCACACTGCCAGCCTCCATCCTTGTCAGTCCTCGGTTTGGTGCTGAGCAGGTTTTGTGGCTGCCTGCTGTAGCTTCAAATGAGCTTAATAAGAGCTGCGAATCAGAGTGTGACTTGTAAAAACCACAACAAAGAAGCTAAAATGCATGATGAGTGCTGCTGCAGAGCCGGATGATCGGCCTCCGTGGGTTTGTCGCTACGAGTGACTCCTTTCATTTCAAACGCAGTCATTTGATCTGTTGTGTTCGCGTAAAAACATCAATTAGAGCAGCTTTAAGAGCAACATGAGACCTTTATGTGAATAGAAAACAAGTTATCCAAAAATCTCACATCTTTACACCGCATGGAGTTCAGCACGGCAGTAGAGCTGGCTCAGATTGGAAGAAAGGCTCATGACTCGACACAAAAATGTACATTCCAGCGTTGGAGTCGACAAATTCTCCATTCCTGTTGGTACAATAGATGTGACACACTCTGTCTGAACAGAGGGGTGGGTGTCGGAGTTCAGATAGCAGAAAATGGAGCTGAGAGAACAATCTGGAACTTCTATCAGACTGAAGTCTCTTGTAGGATGCTCTTACTTTGGAAATGTGTCAGAAAACATGCTGCTCTGACCTCGTCTGTGAGCAGTGATGAAGGAGAGGACAATTAAATCTGTCAAAATTGCTCCAATTCTGTCACTGCCGCTAAGCTCATCAGCATCAGCGCTGCTTCTCTTCACAAATTTGTGGAACTCTGCTGGTAATTTGACGCTAGTGCACAATATGTGAGTTATACTGTGGAGTTCAGATCATGAAGCTGAGAAGAGGTACTTTAACAAATATCATTTTCATTCAGGCAATAATAGTGTTGGTTGGATGTTCACTTTTGTTTTACAGATGCCCCAAAACCAGAGTTTTAGTGGCAAAATTCTGTCACTGCATACTTCCCTAACTGACTAGTTGTCCCACTTTTATGACACTGTAGTAATAATTTAAATGCACATACAAATTTTATTTAAGATTGGATTCCCAGGGCTGAGAGACAAATATATAGGTTACACTAGTGACACTGTGCTACTTATAAGGAACTACAAAACTACACCTCATCATGAGCCTTTAAAATAAAAAAGACACTTGGTTGCTGCACTGTTGGTCCGGTGGATTGTTAAAAAACCATAAAATTTTAAAGCCCTGCCTCTTTTTACCTGCCCTATCTGCACAGGAAAGCTGCTGTGTCTTTTGAAGCCTTATGGATTCCACAGACATGTACTTCTTGTTATTATGCTACTTGTCTAGTTTTCTTGGAAGACTCTATTTCATAGATGTGTAGTCGGTTACATCAGTGGGGTCAATATATAATTGTGGGACTTTTTCTATCAGAGTTGACATTTTTGCTGTTTTCAGGCTGAAAATCTACATGGCTGCCTATAACCAAACAACACATGGCATTTTTACAGCAAGATTCTTCTAAATATTAGATATACAATTGAGTAAAATTGAAAGTTATTTATAAAGATATTGTAGCAAACCTGTTGACTACTTCATATTAAGTAACTCAGAAAGCCTTGGAGTCTGGCCAGTCTGTTCTTCAAGAGGAAATGACATCATGTGGAACATGATGTCACTGATCTGGAACTGACACACTTCCTTGAGAGGTGAGAGGTTTGTTATTTTCCATATAAAATTTGACATATTGCCAAAAAAGAAATATCTGTCCTGATAGGGTTAGATGTTTTGTAAAAACATAATTCCTTCAACGTGAACATTTTCAGGACATGCTTTTTTGTACCAAAAAAGTATAAATTCAGAGTTGTGGCTATTTATAGGTTATGATGCTGTGATTTTACTGGTCCGACCAACTGGAAATCAAACTGGACTGAATGTGAAGCTGAACTATAATGAGTTTGACACCCTTGGACTACAAGGTTTTAAAATGCATGAATCTGAGTCACGATGACTGCTGTGTTACCTTGCTAAAAAGATCTTTGCTTGCCTGTTCTCAACTAATTAAAGGGTGTCAACACTCCAACTACTAAATCTCTGTGACAAAATGTAATGTTTTACTGGCAGACAATAGTAATAACTAGATCACGCTAACAAAGTAGTTTGGTGTGACAGATGGGGTATTTAATCAGTGTAAAAATTAGTTTTAAGTGGATCAAGTTGACAGTATGATTAGATTGCTGTGGTTTTTACGTTAATCTAACTACAGCTTTGGTAGCATTTACTGTAACACATTCAGCTTAGGACTGAACTGTGTAAAAAATAGGCGTTAAAAGAGTTTATGATTGGAGATGCAGTTTCTTTAAAGTAGCACAAGGTACAGGACTATTTTTTTACTTAATGGACTCAGTAAAGTCTGTTTCATTAGGCTTACATTCAAGCACAGATGCTGGATTGCTGGCAAACCTGAGATGAGATTTCTCTGTTCCACAAGAGAAACTGGTCTTCTGATTGGTTGACTTAAACCCCAAACGGGTCACACTAAGGATCCCTGCATTTCCAGATTACAAAATTCCAGCTTCTAACCCAAAAAGAAACTCCACTAAACCTAATATAAACTAAACTTCATATATTTAGTTTCATTCAAAATATGAATTGATCCAAGCTGACATAAAACTTGTTGAAAATGACAAGAAAATTGTCCAAAATAACTCAAAAATTGTCCCAGTCAATATATAATTGAGGGACTTTGGAAGTCCATGGGATATATCTTGCCTGTCTTTTTAAATTCTACAATTATTTATTATGGAAGCAATCACTTATTAATAAAAAATGACTGAATATCACTAAAATGTTAACAAAATAATCGTCTGAATTTAATACCAACAACCTTTTAATGAGCTAAACAATCATAAAATGAGCTGATTCAGAAATAGTTTGGATTGTGTTCTTTTTATTAAGTTGAGATAATCATGACAGATGTTTCTTTTTTGGCAATATTTCACATTTTATAAGGAAAATAACAAACCTCTTGCCTCTCAAGGAAGTGTGTCAATTCCAGATCACATGACCTGCTCCACATGATGTCATTTCCTCCTGAAAAAAAGACTGGCCAGAATCCAAGGCTTTCTGACTTACTTAATATAAAGTAGTCAACAGATTTACTACAATATCTGTAGAAATAACTTTACATTTCACTCAATTGTATATACAGTTAGAAGAATCTTTCTCTAAAATGCCATGTGGTGTTTGGTTCTAGGCGGCCATGTAGATTTTAGGCCTGAAAACAGTAAAAATGTCAACTATGTTACAAAAAATCCCCAAATTCTATATTGACCCAGATAATGTAGCCTCAACATGCTGCCAGTTACTGGCAGAGTTCAGAGATTTAGCTTGTGTCTTCCCATTTCCACAGTCGTCTGCTTGACTCTACCATTTGTGGCCACTTTGGCCTTGAGAGCAGCTTTGCATTTGACAAACGTCTCGCAACTAAACTCTAATCATTCCTTAATTGCCTTCTGGATGCTGAGTCATGCGTGTTTCCTGATACACATCAAGAATCGATCAGCCTCGTGTCAAAAATGCTTCTAAAACTGTGACTCGGGATGCGGTGTCAGTGATTCGTTGTTTCTGGTGACTGCTCATCGAGTATTTTATTTGAACTCTGGCTGATTTTTGTTTCGTGCTATACCACCGCTGCTCACTCAGAGCACGTTCCCAGTGCACCCCCTCTCAGCTGGGTTACGGAAAGCAGACGAGCTTACATCATAAATCAGGCTGCTGGTTTGATATTTGACCCAGTTCAGCGCAGCATAACCTGAGGTGAGCCCTGTCAGCAGGGGAGAGAGCGACGGTTCTCCCTGAAGTTTCGTCTTTGATCATCCACATATACGCGCCGATGCAGGGCCTTGATGATTAATTTAAACACACGTCCTCCGCCTTTTTGTCTAATGTGAAGGAAGCGCTAAACTGCTATCATTAACACTAATAAAAGCTTTGGACGATATCAAAAATAGTGCACTCTGTCATAATAAGTGACTTTATTTCAACTTCATTCCAACTTCCAGCCTTGATGGATTTTTCAGCCCTGATCCTTTGTTCTAGTTTTAACAAAAACACAATGGCAGAAAAGCCAATAGAAATGATTCATCTTTCAGTGAGCGAGACCGGCTCATCTGTCCTGATTAAGTGTGAGTGGAGCAGCAGAGAGGAAGGCGATCATTGTTTCTTTCATTGACAGTGAAAGCCTTATTCAGAAGCCACGTACTTTTTTTTGACAGACTGTGTTATTCCTCCGAGTGTTCCCCTCTAAGTAAAGCTGAAGTCAGTCAGACACGAGTCAAAGGAAAGAGCTAAACTTGATGAGAACAGCAAGAACTGCATGGACAATCTCACTCCTGCACAACTGGAAACTCAGTGTGCGTTCAACAGCCCAGAATCCCAGAATGTGTCGGTGTGGAGTGAAAACATAGGAAATTCACGCATTGATGTGCAACAGATAATTCATTGTCGTATGAAGAGAGTTCATCTTAGGTACAGGTCTGTTTCTAGGGTGCTGACCAACGTAGAGAATAGAAAAATGCAGATGTGTGCATTGATGCTTGTGGATCTGCTGTTAATACTTATACTGAGAGGCTCAAAGCAAGACTTTTTTTGGCAGCTGTTTTCAGCAGTGGCAGATCTAGAAAATTGTACATGGGGTGGCAAAGGGGTGGCAAGAGGTGTTGCTACAGTGGCATGGGAGGATGGTATGTGGTAAATCCCTTATATGTAAATAATTTCAACAAAAGATCCACAAAAATACTTTTTTAACCATCATGTTGTCCTGCAGGTCAAAATTGACCAGGTTTAAAGTTTGAAAATGTGGGGGGAAAAATTTTTCACAGTGAAACTTCTGATGTCCACATTTTCAACATTTTTGGGAAATCTTTGAACATTTTTTGGTGGAAAAAAAGAAATGTTAAAATGTTTTGTAAGAACATTCACATAAAAATCAACCAAAATCCAGCGAAATTTGCTGTATTTTGGTCAGTTTTACTGATATATATGGAATCACTTTAGATATTTTTAGGATTTTTTGGGAAGAGTTTTACTCATTTTTTGAAAATATTTACAAGAATTTTCTTGCCAAATTTGGGGGATTTTTGTTAAAAATAAAACTTTCAAGGAAAACTTTTAAGGAATTATTGGAATTTTCTTCCTGAAGGTTTTGCAAATTTTCAGAAATTTGATGAATTTTTTTGGTGATTTTTTTGAATTTTTTTTTCAGACAAGGAAACAACATTTTTTGGTGCTCATAAATGTAGACAACAGGAGGGTTAAGTATTTATTGTTAAATAATGCAATGTTTCAACACACCAACCAAGTGTTTAAATGCAGGGAATGCAGAAAACAGGAGCAACACCAGTGTTCAAACAAAACTACAACTCTTAAAAAGCAAAAGTAAAACAAAATCTAAAACAGCAGATTTTGCACACTTTTGAATTTTCTTTTCATTTTGTTTTCTCAGCTACGGTGGCCTGCAAATATTTACAATATTATTTTACAAATTATTATGATACGTCAATTATATCCATATTGTTGGTTGACCAATATGAGTTTTTCAGTTATTTAAAGAGCTGGTTGGCTGGTGTCTAACACCAGCATCATGTTGTTTTTTTGCAGCTACAGTTTGGCCACATATCAACAGAGCCCCACTAATAACAGTGAGGAGTTAAATTTTATGTCATCTAAGGCTACCACCTACATTTGCTTGCTTTCCTGCAACAATCCCAAATGACAAATCTGATAAATGTTTCATGACCATGGCTGGATTACCCCATATAATCGTTATTTGAACCTTGTAAGCTTATTTAGCAGTTTGAAGACTCGCTATATTACAGTTCCCAACTAACATTTTTCACTACAGACTGAAAACCAGACAGTAAATGGTGGATCTTATGAGGTTAAATCTATAGAGGTGCAAAAGCTATTAAAGTCTTAATGTTTTCTCTCAGGTAGATTTACATCCAGCATTGGCCAAACTGTTTCCACTGCACTCATTTATTATTTGCTGATCTTGTGAAACAATTGACAACAGATTCTGTGAATTAATCTGATAATGGTGATTATCTTAAAATGTGGCACTTCACCCTCTGAACCCCAAACAGTTTCTTGTTGCTCTTTGCTCCTGTCACATTTCTTACTTACTGTGGAAGTCAAAATGCCAACAGGTGTTATCAGTACTGGGGGAAATGGTTGTTGTACAAACTATAGATATTTAACTACTTACATTCTTACTTTTTTCCTGAGTTGTCTCCTTTTTGTTCTGATATACACAGCCTGCAGTTCAGCCGAGAAGTCCCCAAATTTCCTTTTGTGTGACTGTTTGTTCCTGATTCACTAAGATCTTCACAGTTGCACTGAGAAGTGCATTATTTTTTTTTGACTGAATCTGGTTATGGCACAAGCTTAATTTTGGCATTTTTAAAAATGATGCATAGAATAAAGTGATCCTGATGAAACATCATGATTGATGTCACACGATCAGTTCCGAGTACCGTCAGAAAGTAGAAAATCCAATAATTTCTCCTAATTTTATACTTTCTGGCAGATGAATGGTGAAATTATGGAGATTTTTACAAGCCTTTAAGCCTGTCGAGTTTTAGTTTTGGGATTTAGAGGATTAATCGGCACTGACATATACTGCAAATATTTGAATGTTTTGGGAGATGTCTTCATGCTGGGCATTCTGAGAATTGTATTTATGGACCGGAATGTTCCAGTTCCAGCCATCAGTTGTAACATTAATATGTTATCACTCTGTCTTTGTACATCTTTTCTACAGTATAATGTATATTTAGGACTCTGTACCTGCTGACTACTCTCACGTTTTCATGGTTTCATGGACTCTCTCTGCTTGCCTTTAGGAGAGCGGCTCAATCTACCTCCAGTTCACCTGCTCCACCTCACTGCAGCTTGAAGTCATCTTCGAGGTGCTTGAAGAATACGACTGGACCTCCTTCTCTGTGGTCACCACCCGTCACCATGGCTACGAGGACTTCCTGGCCATGGTGGAGGGGATGACGGACGGTTCTTTCATCGGCTGGGAGAAGAAGAGTGTGGTGACTCTCAATGTGACGGACGACCCTGGAGGGGCGCGAACCAAACGGCTGCTCAAAGACAACGAAGCCCAGGTGAGCAGCCGGAAACGCGAGAATCCATGTTTTCTGTTCATTTATTGCTATTTCCTTGTGTACCCATCAGTCAGACTTTGAAACTAATTTTTTGTAAACTCAAGCTACAATATTCAGTATTTAACTGCAGAAATAAGAGTTTCTGGAACACCTGCCACTCATTTCGAGCAGCTTTGTACCTTGAAATGACTTCTTCTGTAGCCCGAGGCTTCAGGTAGCAGACATCTGTAAAGGCTCCACGAGGCTTAGAGAAGCAGGTGTCGAACGCAGTCAATTTTTAGTTTGAAAAATCATCCTTTATTTCATTGTTACTGTGACCTCCTGCTTTCAGCTGCAAGCTTCACAAAGTCACAACTTTCTACGGTTGTGCCCAGAGAAAGAAAAAATAAGAGCCCCGGCTTTAAGAGTTAGACTGGAGGACTTCTTTATGTCCACACAGGGTCACAGAGACACTTTTGATAACTGGCAACTGTCTAGGAAAACAAAATGGTTGAAACATAAAACTTTTGGAACAATTTAGCTCTGGAAATGCAGGTTAGTCATGCATTTTAATTTGGTAGTTCATTCAGGAAGTACTGCATCGCAGTATGATGGAAAACTAAGATGGGTTGGAGTTTGAAGATTGTCTTTTATTGTGTTGTTGGGTTGTTAATTAGCATCACCATTAGCCAATAAAAGAACAGTTACACATAACACTTTATATGAAGTAGGCATATGCACAATACATCAATTAAATAACTGAATTTTGTTACGCTAACTTGTGGGAACGAAAATTTGTATTTGTTCAAATGAATTGTAACTAAAAAGTTGTGCACCTCTATGGAAACGGTTCAACCATGACTATAAGTAGAGAGAACTCAGAAATGTCCTCAGACAGTTAAATTGCCATAAATCATGAAAAAAGAAAAAAAAAAAGTAGTTTTTTTTTTTTTTTTTTTTTTTTTTTAAACATTTATTTTTACAAAAACTAAAAATAAACAAAACTGGAATCAACATATGTAACATTTTTCCAAGCACCCACAGGTGTTACCAACACTGGAAAAAAGAGTGGCTCTACATACTAGAGATATTTTACTACTTACAGTTTTATGTAGTTTCCGTACTCGTCCCCTCTCTGCTCGGTGGAAACACTGCCTGCAGTTCAGCCTTGAAGTCTGATTTTTTTCACGTGACTGTTAATCAATAATGGCTTCACAGTTTTTTTACAGTCCAGTACAAGTGGTTTATTTCTTGCAGGTTTTGAAATGAGTGATTTTCATTAAATTTTGTGATTTAAGGTTTCGATTTGCGTCATTTTCCAGACTGAACAGCACATCACAGACAAGTAGTTCAAGGATGACTAGAAAGGTCAAGATCAGGCTGTTCTCTTTCTTTGATCAGTTTCTGGCTGGTACACAGTGTGATTTGACGATATTGGAAAGATAACATGGCTTTTAGACCTGCTGGCAGGCTTTGAGTTTCAGTTCTGTTGAAGGCTAAAGGCTTCTGAAAGGTTGTGAAAAAAAACTAAGCCAGAATACGTGATGCTGGGGAGCAAAAAGATCAAACCAGACTAGACCAAAAGCAGTGTTTTCTTGCTGTTAGACTAGTTATCAGGCCTAAATTTCATTTTACAAATCTTAAAATATACACTACCAGTCCAAAGTTTGGACACACATTCTCATTCAATGGTTTTTATTTAATTATTTTAGACATTGTAGATTCATACTGAAGACATCAAAACTATAAAAGAATACATATGGAATTATGTTGTAGGGTCAATATATAATTGCTGGGCTTTTTGTATCATAGTCGACACTTTTGCTGTTTTCAGACCTAAAATGAACATGGCCGCCTATCACCAAACACCACATGACATTTTTACAGAAATATTCTTCTAAATATTATATATACAATTGAGCAAAATTTAAAGTTAAAAGAGCTAATGTAGAAAAAGAGCTCAAAGGTTCCAGATGTCATCATTTATAGAGTGACAAAATGCAAACTAGCACAAGGACTGTAAGGATTGCTTTTTCACCAGTGGTAGCGTCGTGCTACGTAGCCGACTCACTGACTTTCTCAGGACTTATACGTCACTTGGAGACCCCTCATACGTACAGTTTTCATTTTTTCTCTGCCTTCAGATGGTGAAGCATCCATCTAAATATTCTAAAGCTCTTGGTTAGCAGCCTCAAAAGTGCAGCTTGAAACAGACTTCAGAAATTGCGCTGAGCAGCGATCCATCGCTAGGAAACTTTTTCTAACCCTTAAATGCATAAAAGGTTACAAATGAAGAGGCTGCTGTTAAACCTGAAAGCTGCAGAGAATAGAGCAACATCCAGAGGAGAGGCATATCTTCTAAACTGTGCTCTTTCACAGTTTCTGGGCACCACAGGATCTTTTTTTTCTTCCTTCTCCACCAACCTTGGTCTCTTTGTATCCTAGCCTTATCTCGTCTGTCCGTCTCTTTCACCTCGTACCCATTTTGCTCATATTCATTCCTCGCTCTCGTCCTTTTTACCGTTGTCAGTGTAAATGACCTTTGTCAAAATAACATCCATGAAAGGGAGAAAGACAAAAAAAAAATAGGTGGGGGGAGAGTGGACCGAAATCAAAAGGGCTGGAGTGAACATGATGTAATGTAATGAAAGTGATATGAAATGTTGAAGAGTGAGGCAGTGAATGGACTTCAGATGTCCACAGTCAAGACCAGAAGAAAAAATCAGAATCCAGGTGTAAAACCGACTTAAATATCCAGCTGCTGTCGCTGGAGATGAAAGTATTCCTCGAGCTTGAGCTGCTATCTATTGAAACAAATCAGGAAATGAAGAGTGAAAGTGACAGCGTCTGACCGTGGCTGACTGCTCTTCACTCTAATCTGCTGATCTCTCTATCGATCTGAAGCCTGTTTAGCAGCTCAAACCTGCTGCAGGTGTCAGAATTAGTTTCAAACACATCGATTGTTTTCAAAGGCTTTGACTCGTACTGGAAATATCAGACGCCACTTGAAACCACTTCAACATGTTGGTGCTAAAGTTTGTTTATTTGTCGACCGAGGATGGAACGACTGCTGCTGTGTTATTAAATGGCCTCACTAAAATGTCCACCTCCAGAGCTGCAGGTTTCCCTCCAGAGTAAACCTGACACGGCCAGCGATGTACAGGGCAAGTGTTTGGATCGCCTCCAAGGATGTGCTTTTACTTTTTTATTTATTTCTCCTCACGTTGCCCTCCGGGTATTGGGTTCTTAAGTTCCAGGGTCAGACTCATCCATCTAAATTTGGTATTTTTAACAACAGCATATGAGTGCATGTCCTTGAAAAAATCACTCTTTTTTCACATACAATAAAATTACAATACAATTTTTATCTGATGTATGTTTTTCTACATCCATCTACACAGTTTTTTAGCTTTTTTATAAACATTCTGTACAGAATTTGCCTTCCTATTTTTTATATGTCTATATCCCCAGTGTGCTCTGCCCTTATCTCTATTTCTGTATATTCTCTATGTTCAATATGCTGCTGGTTTCTTGAATTTCCCTCGAAATCGATAAAGTTCCTGCCTACTTAAAATCACTTTATTGATCTACATGAAGTGAAAGCGTGATTGCAGTGAGCAGAAACTCTTTCAGTGCTCATTTGGGTATCTGATTGTTATTTCAACTTTAACCCTCTGAACCCAAGGCAGTTTCTTTGCATTGTCTTTTTTTTTTTACTCACTGTGGACTCAATTTTCACTGCAATGTAAAGTCCTGCACCTCTATGGAAACAGCACAATCATGGCTAGAAGTAAAAAAAACTCAAAGATGTCTTCTCTGCAGCATGACACATATAGAACATTAAAAAAAGCAAAAAGAGCCTTCAGTTGAGCTGATTTTTGTCACATCATTATATTAGGGCTCAAAGGTCGGTCACCCATGGCTTTAGCGCTGCAGAATTTCTTACTTTTTACAGAATGTAGTTCATGCAAATGCTTAGTTTCTGGTGACTTTTTAAATGAAACTTGTAGAATAAAGTGATTTTGATAAAATATCACTGTTTTAAGCTCAGATTTAGTTAGGGTTTTTCACAGAATGCAAAGTCACAGATGAGTAGTTTAAGCGCCGTAGGAAAGTTCAAATAATTCTCTCTGTATTTCCAGTTTTGGGTGATAAATAGATCTGGTAGTTAAAAAAAAAAGATACCATGCCTTTTAAACCTGCTGGGGTTCAGAGAGACAAGTTTTCTGGAATTATACTGCTGCAAAAATGGATATTAATGTCTCTGTAGACATTTGCCATGAGAAACCCCATCTTGTTCCTGTTTGGCATTTTCTCTTTTGGACACTTGAACCCCGTCAAACCCTATTGTTGTGCCTCATTCAGAGGTGAGACATGAAGCCGGATTGGGTTTGATTTGGTTCATAGGGGTCTTCTGTCAGCAGACTCTACAGTAATTCATCCTCTATTGTACCGGTGGTTTTTATCCTTTGCGGTGTTGCTTCCACCTCGTCAATGGGCTGTTTTCAAATGCTGCTGCTGGGGCTGTGTGCCAACTTCTGCATAATCCTCCCTTGGTGCTCCATCCTTTGATGGGAAACCAAAGGCTACTGTCTCACAAAGCATCGATAGCGGGATTATAGTGCAGGTTTAGCGCTAAATAGTGTGTGTGAATTGGACCGGCCCTGCAGTGTGAGTGTATGTTAAAAGCTCCGTTTCATGAACACACACACTCAGTGTTTAATCACTGATTAAAACTGCTTCGTCTGTTCTGTGATACGAGTATAATTCAGGCAGAACCAACTGTTTCCTGCTGAGACTTCTTCTTCTTCCCATCTCTCTGACCCTCACTTTCTTCTGCTTCTCTTACCTGTCAGTAATAGTTGGTATCTTGATGTGAACAATCTGTATTTCATTGACACCTGAAATTAAAATTAGCTTCCAAAGCCCCCAAAGAATTGGTCTGCCTCCTGCTAAACATAAACGTGCCTCACCGCCCTGACGGACCTCTGTCGTAACTAATGCAAAATTATTAATCTTGCGTGTCTTTTATGAATAATCTCTGAAGCACAGGGGAGGCTGGGATGCTGCTTGGGCCATTTATTTTACTTCAAAACCTGCTGTCGCCAATTAGCATACCGCAGGAATCAGCTGATGATTGGTATGTCGGTGTTGTGACTGGTAGGCAAGATAGCAGACATGCTGTTTTTACTCTGCATGCCTGATTCACTTCAGTTTTTCACAACTGAGTAACAAATGCATGACAAATCAGACAGTGCAGCAGCAGAAACTACTTGCACTTTCTTTGGTTCCTACTTTGCTATTACATATTGATATTGAAATTATTGATATTCCATCCTCACGGCGTTGATGCTGGCTGGTCCCAGTCACACTAAAAATCAAATGTTCACGACCAAGCCATGTTTTTTAAAATTTATTTCTTTATTTTCTTGTATGTGATTTGAATTTGGAACAATAAAAGAATAAGTGGAAAAGATTGTGACGATCAATACCGGCTTTAAAGCTCTCAGTGGGACAAACGCATTTTAAGTTCAATACCCAGAGACGGTGAGATGCAGTTCTCAAAGTTTGTCAAGAAAACCTGTCACGAATAAAGAGAATTTAAAGAGAAATGAAATAAAGTTGCTCTGCCCTGTACTTGTGTGCTCATATCACAGCAGCTGGACCAATAACTAAACCTGGATCTGTGACAAACTGCAGCGTTTCTCCTGCTAACGTAACTTTGAGGCTGTCTTACTGAACATGTCGGCTTTTAGTTAAATTGGCAATAAGTGGCTGCTTGGGAGGAAAGAGAGCAAAGTGTAAACGATGATATATTAATCCTGTAAACCTCAAGCAGTCCCTGGTTGCTTTTTGTTCCTGTCACAGTTTTAATCACTGTGGGCTCATTTTTCACTTCAATATAAAGTCCTGCACCTTTATGGGAAAAGTACAACCGTGGCTCGAAGGAAAAATGTCCTAACTATTTATTTTGTTATTTATTTTACCAAAAAATGAAAAAATCTGGAATCAACATGTTGAACATTTTTCCAAAAATACACAGGCATTACTATTGATATTTTAATTTAGATTTGTATTCTGTTTGCATTCATGTCTCCTCTAAACACTGTCTGTAGTCCAGCTGAAAAATGATGGCGTTTTTGTCGTGATTTTGAGTCAGAGCTGAGTCAGTCATGACTCCACTGCTGCACTGAGAATGATGGAAGATTTAGTTTCAGACAGAATACAGTTTGAGAAAACAGTTGCTTTTTGATCAAACTTTAAATGAAGCATGTAGACGTGAGTGATTTTGATTGAATATCCCAGTTCTAAGCTTATATTTGGTTGTTTTTTTCCAACAAA
This sequence comes from Amphiprion ocellaris, assembly GCF_022539595.1. Taxonomy (NCBI): domain Eukaryota; kingdom Metazoa; phylum Chordata; class Actinopteri; family Pomacentridae; genus Amphiprion; species Amphiprion ocellaris. The sequence goes on along the minus strand of NC_072780.1, from coordinate 1,320,800 downwards.
GTCACACATAATTAGTCCAAGAATGTCAAAGTTGAAAATCTGAAGATTTGTCTTGTGTTTAGTTTCTTGCAATGATAAATGGTGTAACTTTGGTGTGAATTTCAAGCCCGCCAACAGGTAATATACTATAGAGTTGCTGTTTACAGTTTTCTTCTTACACAGTCTAGCAGATGTTGTACAATATTAGTACTAATCAGGTATAGTTAGCTCAGTTTTGGTCTCAAATAACCTCTGAGGGAGAATCTGGCCTTTAGCTGTTAAACGCTCCACTGTGTTCACCAGCTGCTAGCAAACCTTTGGTGCCATTTGGTGTTTAGTTGTTTTAACAGAGCATTTTTGGCACAAAAAAAAAAAAAATCTGCCTGCTGCTGCTGGAAACTTAATGAAAGAAAACATAACGGCAAATCTGTTGACTACAAAACTCAAACAGCTGAAAAATGCTGAAACGTTTTGTAGGGCAGAGACGCTACAAGTGACCCTTTTCATGGAACACAAAGAGTAGTTATTTGATCAAGTCTTTGTATAATATATACAAGCTATAAATTTAATTAGTGCAGCTAAGTCATAACAGATTCCATTATGGACAGTTTATGGACTGTTGAGTTGATTAATTATGTAGGTGATTTGTACAGTTATTACTCTTGTGCTCTGACATTTGATTAATACAATCACTACAAAACTACACAATGTCAAAGGCATTCACCCAAGATGGCCATTGATGAGGCTGAAATCTGATGCCTTCCAGTGGGAAATTGAAATATTTTTGAAAAGATGACAGTCAAACAAAAATAATGCATACTAATGAGCCACAGCATTTAAAAAAAGGGACGAATGTGTTTTTATGGACATTGTAAATCCTTTTAGCCATGTCAGAAAAAGAATTTCTGTCACCATTGGGACAGACAATAAAGATAACCTAATCTAATTAATTAAAACATTAATAGGTGAAGTGATTAACATTGATCATCTTGTTACAATGAGATGTTCCGCAGGGAAACCTTGAGTTTCAGCATTCATGTGGATGTTGCTTGACATCCACATGGCCAACTGCTGTGTGGTCCATCAGGACGACTCCTTCAAGCCCCAAGATCAGACTGAAGTAGATAAAGATGGCTTCAAGCGGTAAAATGTCATTGCTACCATGATGAGTATGATCTAGGCATGGCTGGAGAAAACGGTGAAGTTTGAGCAGTCTCATGATGTTGACACCCTGGATGCCGAGATCATCCCCAAGTCCAACCACAAGGAGAAGGATGAGATTTGCATCCTTATTGTGGAGGACTTCCTGCTTTACACCTCCAGGCCTTTGATTGGGGTGTGGAACCAATGTACGTCTATTTCCATCCCATATGAAAGATGCAAAAAGGCTAAAAGAAGAGGTTCTCTAGGAACTACACGGAGCCAGACTCCGCAGGCCGGTTCGATGGCCACGTCTGGACCATGTAGTTGTAACACAAGACTGATCAATGTGGATGTTAGGAACAGCCTGAGGAACACGAAAAAGAGCCCAAAATGTTGATCCGGCCTCCAAATTCTGTGGATCCCAATCCAGTCGAACATCTGTTGGTTGCACCGGAACGAATTCCACCCCACAACCCACATGACCTAAAGGATCTCCTACCAACATCGTAGTGCAAGACATCTCTTCTGATTGGTTCTGAGGTGTTTTGGCAGCTCAAAGGGGATCCACACAATGTTCAGCAGCTGGTTTTAATGTTGTGGCTCATCAGTTACACCCTGAAAAGAGGCTTCTTTCATTTGACTGTTGATGCAGTGAAGGTCTGTCACGATAAAAAATGAAGACCCATGGGGATCTAAGTGAAATGTTTTCTTCCAAAATGAGATGTCGGACGTTTGAAAAATGAGACACTTGCGCTAACGCAATGATTGATGGTGCAAAATTATAACAAATTACAACTCTTTCTGATGGATGGCAGAAAGCAGGGAGCTCGGCTTCCTTTTCCCAAGGATCAAAACATGAGAGGACTTTACTCTAGATAAATGACGAGTGACAAACTTGAAGCTCGAGAAACGCCATATGGAAGGAGGTGTGAATATACGCTGACTGCTCGTAGGACATGATTGACGTGGATTGAGAGTTAGCGTGGACCCCATGCCAACCTCGATTCCATCCGCTGTTGGCTAAGTGGGAGGGTTTGGCGTCATCTTGCCATCTTTTCTGATGCGATCCGCACACGATCCATACACCACACGCCTGCTGGTATCACTTGAAGCCTCTCTGATTCCGGTTTTTACTAATTTCAGTTGTATAACCTCGCGAATTGTCTCGTAAAAACAGTGGCGCAAATTCTCAAGAACTTTGAGTAATCATGTGAAGTGCCCTCAGCATCGACTGCAGCAACACTTTCCTCCGGCTCACACTCTTCCAGTTCCATGTTTATTCTTTTTCTACTCTTACTTGTCTTTGTAATCTCCCATTCAATTCCCCCTCTTTAATAATGTATGAAGGAGAAACTAAGCAGACCAAGAGGCATCATTTTTCAAGTTGCTGCTCAGTGTGGTAAAAAAAAATAATAAAATGGAGAGCATTAATGTGTTAGTGCTCCAAGTATATTGATGTATAAGTATAATCTATTATTGTAAAGGAAACATGAAGGGGCATTATGGGACCAAGCAGCAAGAAAACAAGGAGGGTGAAAAACAGGAGGGAAATTCACTTTTATGCGTCCTTTTGTTCTCCACGTCCTCATGTCTTCTTGGTCCTTTTACCATTGCAATATTCTTTCCATCGCCTTTTCTCGCTCTTTTCTCACCCTCTGTTCTTGTTACTTTGCCTTTTTCTCAGCTCATTATTCTTGGTTTCATCTTTTTTTCCCCACTCATGCATTAATCTACCTTCTCCCTCTTCCTCCAGGTCCGTCTCCTGTACTGCTCCCTGGAAGAAGCCGAGCTGGTTTTCCGAGCGGCCTGGGCGGCGGGTCAAGCCGGACCCAGCCACATGTGGTTTGCCGTGGGACCGGCGCTGTCTGGGTTGGGCCTGGAGGGGCTGCCGAAGGCCCTGTTTGCCATCCGACCGCAGGGCTGGAGGGACGAACCTCGCAGGTACTTCTTTTTAAGGGTCACAGGACTTCTGTAGGTCCAAAGAAACACATTTAAGACTTGTAAAGAAGTCTTACATAAGGGGATTGAATTTTTTTTTTTCCTTGAAATGATGTCTTTTTTCTGCTCCCTGTCTAATTTTAGATTAATGTAAAACCAGCTTAGAGCGGTACAAAATATAAGTGGACTTTATATTTCCTTTAAGCCGGCTTTTGCTCAACAGTGGCCATAGGCTGTAAATCCATCTCTCAAAGTGAAAGATCAACTACTCTTCCTTTGAGCTGAAAGATTTGAGTTGAAGTACTGGAAGTGTTGACTGTAGCTGCAGAGGTTTATGACTGCTGCTGCTGGATTCTCCAGAGAGTGTTTATGAACATTAAAAAATAGATGCTTCTGATTTGGACGGCTGGTTTTTGCGAACATCTTGTAAAATCGGCTCTCTGCTCGCTGTGATGGGAGTTTTCTACACAGCGCTATTAAGTCACATGCAAAATTAAACTGAGCCCCGATTCTACATGTCTTAACATGCAGGAGAAGATTTTTTATTTACAGCGTTATAATTTCTGCCTCCCGTAACAACAGCGTTCTATTAATCATTGAGCGTGTTACAGCTGATGTGTTCACACGCTGCTTCCTCACCTGAACACACCGTGGCTGTGGAGGAGACAGGATTTGTGACAGTTGAAATTTATGCTACACTGCTTTTGAACTTTTGAACCGTGCCCAGCAGTCCTTCCTCGCTCCATGTCCTGCCCCACCAGTGTGTTTGAAGTGCTAATTTGCCAAATTGTGGAAGCAAAACTGCATTGAAATGCTTTCTAATTTTGGGATCATTGGCTTTGCTGGCCTGGCTGACTGTCTGGCTGGTGAAGGCCTCATCATCAGGACTGTTAAATGTTTTATTTTCCATAATAAACCTTCAGCATTGTGTGGAATAAGATGTAAGACATGATTGTTGTTGTTTTTAACGCTGAGTTACAAATCAGAGCTGACTTTACAGCCTTTTAAAATAGTGCTTCGCTGTGTGAAGCTTCCTGCAGATCAGAATCTGATCTATTAATAAAGTGTCCTGAGACAGACAGCAGGAGAGGCTGCTAATATTTATACATTGGAACTGAGGATGCTTGACTCATGAATAAATTTAGAAAGTAGATGTTCAGTGTGCTGACGTGTTTGAATTAGTTTATCACCATCAGCTGTACTGAGCCAGTCATCAACTGCTCAGCTGACCAGTCATGTCCAGTAATCATGTTCATGCTTCTGGTCACCAATGGAAACCAACTTTTTAGGTCCTGCACCTCATTTTGGTAGAAAAATCCAGAAGCATATATTACAATAAAAAGAACAACAGCATTAACTTACAGTACGATAACATTAGCTTACAGTACAATAATATGAACTTACAGCACAATAACATTAGCTTACAGCACAGTGATATTAGTTTATGGTACAACAACATTAGCCAACCTGTCATAGCTACATACGCTAGCTGCAGTACTTTTGATCTCTGTTGTACCACAGAAAAACAGTACAATCACGTATCCTCGTGGATCTGGGAATCATCAGATAATCCAAAATTCATTTGGAACTTGCAACAGGTTACTATCCAGTTTTGCTTTGTTTTATTATTTTCTATTATTTTATGTCTAACAAACATTTGTCCTGTCTTACTTTTTGCACATATTGTTTTAAACCTGCTAAATAAAGTTTATGGAATTTGATTTAAATCCATTTTTTGGTTTTTAGCAATTCCGTTTTTTCAAAGGAAAAGGAAATATTGTGGTTTATTCACAGTTTGTTTTGAGAAGGCCAAACTAATAAAATGCTCTAATTTAGTTTTCTGCTAATTCCTTTATTCATTTCTCTCATGGGACAAACATTAGAACAGTAATAGACAAGAAGCAGAAGATAGAAAATGTTAAAAATAAAAATAACAGCCCTGATGATACAAGAAACACTATAAAATTCAAACATTGTTCAAACACAGCATCTATCTAAGGGCAGTTAAAGTATACAGACATTTACCTCTACTGTCTCTGCAAATGAGAAATTAAATAAGGAATCTGCAAAAATTTAAAACTGGAACATTTTTTGACTTGAAACCAAAAATACATTGTGTTTGATTGTCTTTTGTATTTTATTTAGATAGCTCTTGGTTTTGAAACAAACACAACTTAGACAAAAAATTTCAACTACAGACAAATTACAGTCTATTTAAACTATTTACTGCCAGCAAAGTGTTTACCTAATACAAATCATTATTCAAATGCATTATGAAAGTGGCTACAAGTGAAGCATTTTCCATTAAAGTTCCATAAATTCTCTGCAGTGCGGATGGAAAACCTGCTGCAGCAAAGACTACTACTTTAGAGTTTTGGGAAGCTCTACATTTTCTACCTCTGTCGCCCTTTTTGAAGCCTCATTGCTAAGCTGTTCTAAACTGGTCCTGGACCAGTCTCTATAATGATTCATCACTTTCTGTGTGCAGACCAGTGTACGCACCCAACACAAGATCCTCATTTGTAGAAACTGGACACTTGTACAGTGTCTCGGTCAGTAAAAAATGTAATTACTTTCCAACTTGCTGAAGTCACACATAACTTAAACTGCACAGATTTTCTTTACATTTTAAAGCTTAAGCTACAGATAAAGGGGAGTTCATCATTTTCTTTGTTAAATGCGATTATTCAGGCTGCAGACGGTCTTTGTCCTCTCCTGTAACCCTGCTGTTCCCCGGACCTCAGCAGTGTCAGAAAAGACCTTTGAAAATGTCCCAGCGTCTCACATTGTTCTCATCTCTAATCCTGCAGGCGGATTGCTAAAGGCGTCTCTGTGCTGACCCACGGGGCCATGGCTCTGCGGAGGGACCAGGGGGCCACCAGCCGGGCTCAGTACGCTGGAAACTGCCAGAGCGACGGCAACCAGACCCACCGAGTGGCAGACAGAATCAGGTAAAAGGATGGACGAGGACAGAGGGGGACTTTGAATTTTGATTTCCTTGGGCTTGGAGTGGACGAGCAAACAGAACGACAGCATGGGAGGGTAAATAGTGAATGTTGATCGAGTTTCCACATTCAGAGCAGAGTGCTGAGTCACTCTGGCCTGAAAACAGCTGCTTGGTTCCTATAGTGACACTCTTAGATACATCTGTTTACTTTCACTTTACTTTCTGTTGATCTGTTTCTTATTACTTAGTTTACAGTTTACATTTTGGACTTGCGTTATTATTTTTAGACACTATTTGGTGGCATTCACTTTGACTCTTTACACAGTTAGACGCTTCATACATACTCATGTGCTGTTCACATGGGATTAGTATTACCTGAGGACATCTGGGAGTTTGTTGATTACCCCCACATCTGTGTTTCTTGCATTCACATGGGATAAGTGAAGTCTGTATTTTACTGGAGTTTACTGACATTACAGCCCAGATATGATGTCAACTCTGTGCACGTCTGATGGGTCACAGAATCCGGTGTGGTACCTGCTCTGTCCAACATGCTGAACCGACAGTGTCACCATGACAACATAATCTGTGCTTTCCAGAACCCTGAGGCTGATATGTCGCTGTTAAAAGCCTACGTCGTAACAACACTGTTGTTGGGTTCTTGTTAGGTTCATGGAAAGCATGTTGTTTAGGTTAAGATGATCACCTTTAACGTGGTATGCTGTCGTCATGGCAACAGTAAATATGTCTACAGCAGCAGCGTGACTTGAGAAGAGCGGGCAGCGTTGTCGGGATAACGGGCCGTCAGGACGTTTGTATTCAGCCTGTTGAAAGATAGACCTAGAAAAATGTTTCTTACCGCATCCTGCTACGCATGTCATCCATCTCTGTATCCTCCCAGATTTCCCTCTTCTTGTTGATCTGATTTTGCCGTTTCTGTGAATGCTCCATAGGCCTGTTGTGTATCGGCCTACTGCTGCATTTGCTCCTAAAATGCTGTCAATAATTTCCACCACACCCTCCAGAATTCAGCCGGGAAAGAGGTAGAAAACAATAAAAACAACTAAAATACCCCCCAATCACTGACATGCAGATTCATACGGGACTAGAATTATCACAGGACGTCAGTGTTTGGTGAACTATGGTAGGGAATTTGTGATAGAATTTTTACTTTACAAATTTCAGACACATATAAAATCACTGTAATTAACACTAATCTGTACGAATAGGGCTTTAGACACACTTGGACACCTCATACAAATAGACACTTTGAGTTTTGTGCTTTGTATTTTAGGTTTCTATTTAACTACTATACTTTACTAAACTTTGTTGATTGTACTCTGGCAAAACCATTTCCTCCGGGATGAATAAGGTTGATCTTATCTTCAGCTCCAGCTGCAGTCATGTTGGGCAGTTTTAAGCCCATGATGCAGCAACAGTGTCCCTGCAAAACTGATATGTTATTGTGGTGGAACGACAAAGAGGCGAAAACTGTCATTTAAATGGCAAATCCACCCAAAGAACCAAGCAGCTTGCCATTTCCAGTGTGCAACTTTCTGCTCTCACGTTGTTGCTTCCCTTAGTGAAGATATCTGCGTGAAGTCTACGTGTGGTGAGTCAGACAGGGAGAACCACGCATAGTATGTCCAGAACATCCAAGTTTAACATTTACGTTTTAGACAATTTGCCTTTCATATCCAGAGGGACTTTGAGTTTGTGGGGGGGGAATGGGCAGATGAGAAGGATAGCAGTTTGAACTGCACGCTTGATTGACTGCTGCTGCTCTTTGGCACACTGCCCTCTGGGAACTGTTGGTGAAGTCAGCTTTTTGCTGTCTTTTCAGCTGTCAGGGTTACAGGAGCTGTCTGCTAACCTGCTGCTGCACCAAATCTAAGGGTTTGTGCTCAGTTTTACCACTCGAGTTGTACCATATCACATTCACAAATGAACTGAGAGATGTAGAATATTAATATATGAAGGGTGGTTTGTACATTAATAGGTGTTCAGCTGGTTATTCCTTCATATGTGTGACTTCAGTGGAGGAAAGTAACTAAGTGTATTTACTTGGACACTGTATTTCAGTATAATTTTGAGGTAGTTGTGCTTTTTCTGCTACTTTTTCCTTCTACCTCTCAGAGGGAGATATTGTACTTTCTACACCGCTACATATATCTGACAGCTTTACCAAGTTGCACATCAGACACAACTGAAAATGCGTAAATAGAGTAATAGTTACTGAATAAATCTGTGACTTTAACCTTTCCAAACAGCAGAGTGTAGTCGGCTTACATTTCAGATGTCAATGAGTCATTAACAGCTTCACATGAAAGCCATTTTTCTGTCTAAACCTCTGATGTAGTTTAATTTCAATAAATGTTAAAATTATCCAATATATCAGCAAAAATCTACAATTAGAAAGTAACTGCAGACAGATATCCTCTCCCATTCATCATGTTCATCAATTAGCCTTTTTTTAAAAAAACTATTTTTCTTTTAGTTGGTGATTGGTAGGATAAACAGATTATCTTACATTAATTACCATAGTTGTAAACACAGTTTTTTTTTTTAAAAGTTGACAGCTGTTTTAAGTTGCCTTGATTAAATTTTCTTAATGATTTTGGTCAGATTTTGTTAATGTAGTAAATTTGAAGTTTAAGAGTTGGAAATTACCTTTTTTTTTTCCCCAAAAAAATCTCAAACTGCAGTAGTGTATTTGAACTCAGGCCTCATGCTTTGGGAAATCACCTTTAAATGTTATTTTCATCATATTTGTTCAACCTATAGTTTCTCTTAAAAAAAACTTTACGAACAAAAACTCTTCCAAGCATGTCAGATGGCTTAGGAATGGAACTTAAAATCTTGGGGTACAGTTAAAAAAAAAAAAAAAAAAAAAGTAAAAATAAAATAAAAAAGTTATGTGGCTAATTTAATGAGCACAAATTAGATTCATGTTTAAATGCAATTCCCAGCAGTAGTATGTCAACACAACTCATTAGAATATTTGCAAATTAAAAGGTCTACATATATCAACAAATTAGATGTTCTTTTTCTTGCAATTATTCATTTAATTAAGTAGTGAGAATAGGGACCCTACATCTAACACTTTTACTGCAGTCTTTGAACTACATTTTGCTGCTTAAGTAGGATTTTGCGCGGAGGTATTTTACTTGTAATGGGGTGTTTTTACTTTGCTCTGCTGGTATTTTTGTCCAGTAGCAGGCTTTCTTGTGCAGGTGCCATATCACCTATCCACGACACATGTCAAGTTTTAACAATTTCAAACAAATGAAACATTTCCTGAAAGCATCGTTTACTAACGGGGAATGTGTTCAGAGGCTATAAAGGTTCTGCAGATGACATCAGCACCAGTTCTCTCTTTACTGAAGCCATGAGTGCAGTTGTCAGTTCTCAGCAGGTCATAGATCACATTATTTCAGGCATCCTGGAGTAACAAGAAGGATTGTAGAACAAAGATTGTGTGCTGCACATGTAACAAATACATGTATAATGTCCATGCACACGCAGTTGCATACTGGTCCTACATGTGCTAATTAGAGTTTAGCATGTTCTTCATATTTTTGTTAAGCATCTATTGTTTTATTTTATTCTTAATGTTGTTGTAGGTTATGCATCTTGGGGGTGGGAGCAATGATTCAAAAGATGTGAAAAGATTAGTATTTTGTAGCTGAGTTTTTATTGTTGAATTCCATTGTGCACTATACGGTACACAGTTGTTTTCCTTAAAAAAATGCATTTAAAGCTACTTTCTACACATTTCTGTTACTTTTTTAGCACATATAAGTACTGTCTCTTGCTAAACATATGTTTACACCCATGCAGCACCTTTAGCAGCAATAATAGTCATTATAAACCTCTACTTTATTAAAGAAAACAATTCTAACGTGTGATGTAATAAAGAGTGGTGTCTACAGATTAAATCCAGTCTTTCTGCTCTCTGAAGAGGGAAACCCCAAGACATTCACAAAGTTTGTGATGCGTGACAGGTTGTTTCTTCATGTAAAATAGATTTAGGGATAAAAACTCAATGAAGCAGCTTCATTTTAGAGGTTCAGTGGATCCAGGTTTCAGCCCTTAGGACAAAGGGAGTGTTCAGGATGTTAAGACAACATACGGGTTAAGGTGGTTAGAGATCAGGTGGTGGTCCAGACTGATTGTTATAAGGTTGGTGGTCCTTGAGCAAAACCCTGAAAACACAACAGCAAAAAAAAAAAACATAAAAGATTTACCAAATGAACTGAATGAATTGTTATATTCAGTAAAACCTGAGAAAACTAGTGGTTCAGTGTTGAAAAGTATGCAGATGAGGCAGGTGGGTGAGATCAGGCATCAACAGAAAAGCTGAATTGTAGCATTAAACACCAGAAAATAACAGATTGGTGCAGATATGACAGATTGATGACGGTGTCAGAGAAATCTTCCCTGCACAGACAACGAGTTGGACTGCAGATGGATGGTTACCCCAGGATGCCTGCCTGCGCTCTTTAATGAAGTGAGCAGGTTCATTTGAAACTCTGGAAAACATTTCATGCCCTTCAGAATCAGGCTTTTATATGCTCTCAATCAGCAGCGCCGGGCTGTCTGTCATGCTGACGGGTGCCGGGGCTCATGGGAGTCTCATCGAGCGGCAGCGGTAGTCGTCGCTACAGCGGCATGAACAGCACCCAGAACACGTGGAGGATTCTATTCTCCAGGGGGACGTGCACCTTTCCAAAAATGTCTCCGCTCCAACTGAAGAAATGAAACTCTGCCTGTTTCTAACAATTACATGGCCTCATTCACATGTAAACAGGTTTATTTTGGGAACAGTGGCAGCTTCTGTGATGCATGGCACTGAAAATCTCAATGGCTCAGCTTATCATTAGCTTTCACATATATAGATACAGGGGGTCCTCGACTTATGTCGGAGGTCCGTTCCTACTGATCTATGTAAGTTGATTTTCGTCGTAAGTTGGAACTCTGGTGAAAATGTAAACAAAGCTGTGACATGCATCATTTTATGAGTTCTGCAGTCACGAATATCAACAACTTTCATGCATGTATGAATCATTTTACTAGAAGATAACAGAATATTGTAATGGACTGATATTGTTGTTGATGTTGAGGTTTCAATGTTTATTGTTCAGTTCCAGATTTACCTGATGTCAGTGAACGTGCCATGTTTAGTTAACTCACCTCTGATTGGCTGAGAGTCAGCAGTAGAGAGAGCTGGGAACGGCGGCTAATTCTGGAGCTAAGTTATGGGGTTTTTCTAGTTATTCTGGCGTTGGCTACGGTCCACAGTAGCCTGTATGAAGGTTCAATAAACCAGCAGAGAACCAGATAAAGTCTCACTCATTCATCACAGAGGGTCGCTACAATATGTTGACCTGTTTTTACAACTGGACCCATGTTGGTCGGTGTTTCTTCCTGTTCCCAGCATTTTATTCTATCTAATTTCACTTCCATGGAGACGGCTTTCCTTTTCTTCCAAGCATCAGAAGAGTCTGACTTACACTGGGAGCCATAATGAAGGATAAAAAGTTAGTGAATGTAGCACAATCCAAGGTGGAGTACAACCAGAGAATGGAAACAAAGCCATCTGATAGCACCATGACGATGTATTCATCCGCTCCACTCATCAACTAGTTCCATGTAACCAGTTCTGATGTAACGATGAAACACTGTAAGTAGAGGACGTCGTAAACTGAGGACCTCCTGTAGTATTAAATGTGGGTCAGTAGATTTTGGTTCACTTGCAGACACATAGTGAAGTAAATACAGGTTTGGCCTCTGAGTCACTAAATTTCACAAATTCCACAAAATTATGTTCCTACATAACTAGACTACATCCTATTTCCATTTTTTAACAAACACAATTTTGTTCAGGCTTTTCACATTTGTGACGGAGGAAGAGAGGCTTCAATTTTGAAAGAATCTTTAAGGAAATGGTAGAACTGAAGAATGGAGGTCAGAAACCAAACTTTCATTGAGGAGATTCAACTTCACATCAGTTGTGATACTTTTTGTTCTTCTTAATTTTCATTTTTGCTCTCTGTTCGGTTGGGTTTAGTGAAATGTCAAGGTTTGAGTTAGAATACTGTCAAGGTCTGTCTTAAGAATCGATGCATCTTCTCGACTTGAATGAGAGTAATCTTCCACCAAATGGCTTTTTCTTTTTCTTTCTTTTATTCTTAACAAAGTTTGACAGTTTAGCCTGACAGTTCCATTTATTCCATCAGTTTCACTTGTCAAAACTTAAGGCATTAGTTTAAAACCTTTTGAATGAAATAAAGAAAACAAAAAGGGAAATATTGTAAATACTGCACATACCGTATACACTACTGAAAACAAACCTGATATAAAATAAATGTTAGCAGGTAATAAAAATCTAAAGATAAAACCATAAATCTTGCAAGACCTCATCAAAGTGCTTTATTTTCTTTTACAATACACACTAAATGTACTTACTGCACTTTAACAATGAGACACTATTTTATGACCTTGCAGGTATTCAAGTCAATATCAAATAAAATTAAGCAGTGCAGTTAAATTATGCAACATTTTTTAAACCAAACTTCCAATTCTGAATTTCTAGGGCAGCTGAAATCCTCATGCTGTAAATTAGTTGAATCCTTTTGCATTTCACTAAACTTTTGACCAGAGTGACGCACTTTAAATGCACTTAATAACCAGCAAACACTGGAACTTCACTAGAACCGCATGGAGCCTTGTGCAACATGTTTAAAGCTTCTCCTCCATACTTTTTGGGTTACCATGGTGATGAGTCCCACCTAATATATGATTGGTTAACTGAAAAGGACAGTAAAGCAATGAAATTAATGGAAAAAATAGACTAATTAGAAATGTATTTGCGATCTGTTTCCCTCAGATGTAACTGAGAATGCTGTTTAGTTGTTAGAGACTAAGTTGCAGAAAAACCAAACAGATTCTAACCGGTGCTTCCACTGATCAGGGATCAGATAGATGTGATAACGTCTTGTATGTGAAGTTGCTTTAGCGACTTTCTTCCTCTTTCCTTTATGTAGCAGAGAAGTGTGAAATCCAGGGTCATTTCAGTATCATGTCTGTTGTCGTTCTCACCAGACTGTGCAGTTCCACATGGGGAGGAGTAAAGATTGCTTCTGCAGCTTAGAAAGATGGTTGCATTCACACCTTTTCAACAGATGGTTTTCAAATCACCTTGTCAAACCGCAAGAGGCGATTAGAGACGAATATCTATCCGTCTGGAATGGGATTTTTTTTTTTTTTTTTTTTTTGGTGCGTTTCCACTTGGCTTCAACTAACAGATAGCAAACCAAAATACCAAAGTGTGTGACTGCTAAAAATGTGTTTTAACATCAGTTCACACCGCAAAATGTGTTTCTTTCAAAATAAAGGTTGTAAAATCCAACAGTGTTGGGCAGGTTGTTTTTTTTTTACCTATCTTGAACTGCAGTTCTGTATTTGAACACAGGCCACATGCTTTGGGAAATCACTTTTAAATGTCCTTTTTGTCATATTTGTTCAACCTACAGTTTGTCTTTGTAAAAAAAACAAAAAAAACAAAAAAAAAACAACAGTCTTAACCGGCATTGTTCTAGCTGTGGTAAATTGGTAGGGAGTGGAACTTGAAATCTAGAACTTGGGATAAAGTAAAAAAACTGCGGCCAATTTCAAAAATTAGTACAAGTTAAAGTTAATTCTAAATTAGTTAATGTAGAAATTCATGTTTAAATAAATTAATGCAATTACCAGCATCAGTATGTCAACACAACTCATTACAATGTTTGCAAATTAAAAGGTTTACATAAATCAACAAATTACTTTTATTTCTTCTTGCAACTATGAATTACATTAAATACAAAATGTGTTTATTTCAAAATAAAGGTTGTAAAATTACGACACACTTACATCTTTTTGGCCTGTTTGTTTCTACTGGCCTGTGTCCATGTCATGAAACTTGCAAGTTTTCAATGTAAGACTTAAGTTTCATCTCTTTGCACATAATAAACAGTAAGTTAGTACATTAGATGGTGTTTTATTACACACAGGATTCTCAAGTCCAGTCCAGCACTTTTATTTTTTTTACCTTATTTTTACACTCCATTCATTCCTTTGAAACCAGCTATATTCAGTTTGTTGCTTTTTATCCATGAGTTCCAAAAACTTCAAGATCAAATATCTTCTTCACAGTGGAGCTAAATATCCAAACTGTACGTCATGTTTCCTACTGACCAAAGCTCTAGAGTTCCTTCAGAAGACAGATATTTATATACTGATAAATGGAGGATTGATTGAATAATTAGAGAAGTGCTCTGTAGATGTTGGAACAGATTTTCTGTCACAGCTCTGGTTGCTAAAAACTCGTGAAGATCTACCTGACCAGCTGAGATTTGATTTATTGCACTATTGGCATAATATTCCTGCTGTTGGTTTTTCCGGTTCTGTCACCATGGACAAACATTGTTGTAGTTTTGATTCCCTAAACCCAGATTACATTCAGTCGGGCAGAAGCATTAAGTAGCATAAAAGCTGACACGTCTGATGTGTTCTGATCCTCACTGTGGTCTTATTCTGAGCTCTCAGAAAGCTTGTGATCTATGTATGTCATCTGATATCACAAAGCCTGTTCCCAAAGCATAGAATGATGCCATGTTTTTTTCTGAGACATGCAAAACATGTCCTTTGGCACTGCATCCACCCACTGCTATATGCTTTTTTACACCTTTCTTCTAGCTTAAAGGAGCATCACGAGTGGGTTGGAGGAGTGATATAGGTGGAAGACTTTCACCCAGGGGACCGAGATATGTGTCCTGTGTCCAACTTTTTTTTCACTTCAGTTTCTTATCATTTTGTGACTTAAATCTAATTTTTGCCTGCTGTTTATTGTCATTTTCACTCGCTGTTAAGTTCAAAAATAACCTCCAGTGAAAATCAGTTTTTAGTGTCTTGTTAATATGTCCATGTTGTTTTGTCTTATATATCCTCAAGGATGTATCATGAGTGAAATAAGCTCTGTAGCTGATCGTTTCCACCTTTAAACTGCTTTAAATTGCAGTTTATCAATGATCACTGCAATAACATGGATTTGGACTTCCAGGGTTTTAGACACAACAAATCTTAGGAATTAATCAGCTTTAAGGGTGGAGTTTTCTGGATCATTATTCATCTCTTGAATTAATTTATTATGACACCTTCACATTGTGTAGTGAAGAGTAGTTACAGTGAGCTGGTTTGCTGGTTTACAGCCCAATTAGATCTCCAGTGGGCCGGACCAGTAAAATCCCAGCATAACAACCTATAAATAACCACAACTCCTAATATTTCCCTTTATTTTAGTGCAAAAAATTACATTCTGAAAATGTTCCCATTTAAGTAATTATTTTTTGGCAAAACATTATGAACAATCTGAAATTTCTGAAGAAAAATCAACAATAGTATGCCTCATTTTATCATTTACACATTACAACTTACAGATCACAGTTTATCTACAAAGACACACA
Organism: Amphiprion ocellaris; assembly: GCF_022539595.1. Taxonomy (NCBI): domain Eukaryota; kingdom Metazoa; phylum Chordata; class Actinopteri; family Pomacentridae; genus Amphiprion; species Amphiprion ocellaris. The sequence continues at coordinate 1,305,290 of NC_072780.1, read as the reverse complement.
ACATTTATTCACAAGCATCTGGAACTGAACAATCTAGTATTTTACTTAATGATCAAAACATCTTGTCAAGGGTTAGAAATCATTTCAAAATTTCAGTTTTACAAGTTTATAATTTGCACTTGATGTCTTCTTTGTAATTTTTATACTTTGCAAAGTCATCCGTACATTCGACACTTCTGCTCTAGAGGAAGCAACTGTGTAAAGCTACTTTTCAGGCTGGAAGGGATTATTTTAATTTAAAAAAATATGATTTTGACACTGGGACAAGTTTTAAAGGCTTTAATGAATGACTGGAGAGGAACTTAAGCACTAAAACCACTTGGTTTAGTTTCAGAAAAGCTTCAGGTTTGGGTTAAAATAAACCCTTTAGCAACATTAATCACATGTTCTGAGGTAAACCTCTTGTTGGCTGGAAATAAGCAACTGTGACACCAGCTTATCCAACACAGACTTTCATATTGGACAACACTGCATGTTCCAAAAACCAAACGGTACCCGGTGCATTCAAATGTTCCACCAAAGTGGTCGTATGTGACGTGTTGGGAGTAAGGAGGGCTCTATTCCCTGTTGTGAAGCTCCCATGCAGCTCTTTTTCCACTGAAGGAAAAGCTAAAAATGCTGTTGATAAATGGACGCATTCACCAACACATGCTCCTCCATTTGAGTGGGAAGCAGAGCGAATGCATGCTCAGCAAACCTCTCCTGAATAATACATCTTTAAAAGACAATAAAACTAAGTTCATATTATTAGTGATCTAATACGTTTATGGATTCTGTGTTTGTGAAATAATGAGATTAGCGCTGGAGATGATGTTCTTCTCCACACAATAACACATAAATCATTTATACAAGGATGGGAAATGTGCTTCAGCAGCCCCTCGCACACAGCAAGTGTTATCATTTCATGGAAGGAGAGACGTTTGAAAGCAGCATCCACACAGAGGAGAAGTCAGATAAGACAATAAACATTTTAGAGCTGTTTTGCTCCCTCACGATTTCCATTATTCAGTCAGTCTGCTCGCTGTGTGTTATGACAGCTGAGACAGATGTGCGTTTAACAAAAAAGGCATAAAACACCAGCATTACTGCACAGCCAGCTGCTCGTGTGCTCAGACTCGCAACCGCAAATATCAGGATGGAAGGAAAGAAAAATGAGGGAACGTTTGTGTGAGGACTGGAAAGGCAGGAAATGTGTGAGATGGAAGTTTGGCAGGAGTGTCGAGAGGAAGGACGGATGAGGGAGGAGGGGGAGTAAATGGAAGATGGAGATGACGGGGAGATAGGCAGAGATAGCGATGATGATGATGGTGATTTGGCTGTCTGCTTGGGAATCATTTTGCAGCTTCGAGTCGTCAGATTACAAAACAACAGCGGCGGCAGAGCAGAATGTGAAATAAATGAGCTGCACAACAGTCAACAACCACCACGTTCAAATCAAACGAGTGGGATTAACTAACACACACACACACACACACACACGGGGTTAATCACTAATGTGGCGAATTCTCTGAAAAATAAGGACGACACTTCAGCTTTTATCCAAAGACATTTTTTATTTCGAGGCACGCGTGTTTACTTTCCAGCTGTGAGATGAAGAGCATCAACCGTGTCAAAAGATCATCTGAAGTGTTTGTAGGCAGCTTGAATCCGCTCACTTACAATGGATTCCAGCGGTGACAAGTTCTAGTGGTGGGAAAAAAAAGGTGTCAAAATGTCATTTGATTCTCAAACCAGCAGCATGAGTTCTATTTACAGAGCTTTGGCTGTTTTTTTTGTAGGCTGACAGCACAACACTTGTATAATCAATGAGTGGTGCACGCTGAGCGTTCACATAAAGAGGTTTGTGAAATTTCTGTTGATTCTAAAGGAAAAACTACACGTTTCAGTTCACTTAAAACCAAACTGTTCTATTTTAAAACGAGCAAAAGTTGATATTTTTGCCTACTTGTTAGAGGAACTCCACAAAGGGTTGACAGAAACACAATACTGACATGTTTATGTTCCATAATTGTTGTAGCTAATGCATAAATAAAGCCAAAACAAGGAGCACTTGCCGATTCTCTGCAGGAATATTGCAGCAAACGGCTCATTTTACACCACATTTACAGACTCACCTAACAGTCCAGGTTCAAAATGACAGGGGACCTGAAAAACTACAAAGATGTCTGACAAGTTGGTGCAGTAGCTTGTCAGTATATCTGTCACCCGGCAGTGTCGCCCCTTGCATTGTTTTTTCTAATGCAACATTTAAAAACAATGTAACCCTCTAAATTTCAAGCAGTTTCTGGGCGTTTTCACTCACTGTGGGCTCATTTTTCAGTCCTGAACCTCTATGGAAACAACACAAAAATACCTTTTCTCCAGGTACAATGCTGTAAATAATTAAGAAAAGTTATGTAAAAGTCTAATTATTTTACAAAATTGAAAAAAATTGCAATCAACATTTTTTCCAGTGGGTCTTACCAATAAATACGTTTTTCCATCTGTGTTTACACAGCCTGCAGTTCAGCCCAGTTTGGCTAAAAAGTCCATGAATTTTTATGATGCGGTGGTTTGTTCATTTGTGGTTTCACGGTTGTACAGAGGAGCCAGAATAGTTTGGTTTTTCAGATTCAGAAAACTTTATTTATCCCCAGGGGGCCAAATTTGGTTGAAGGAAATGGTGTATTTTTGAAATGGAAACATTCAAAAACGTGATATTTACGCAATACCATTAATTTAAGAAGAGAGACCTCGAAACGGTGTGGGTCAATATATAGTTGTGGGACTTTTTGTATCATAGTTGACATTTTTGCTGTTTTCAGGCCTAAAATCATGTTGCCAAAAAAAGAAATATGTCATGATTCTCTCAGCTTAATAAAAAGAACACAATCCACACTATTTGTGAATCAGTTCATTTTATTATTGTTTAGCTCATTAGAAGGTGGTTGGTATTAAATTCAGACAGTTACTTAGTTGACATTTTAGAGATATCCAGTCATTTTTTTATTAATGTGATTATTTCCATAATAAATAAGTTTTTTTAACTTTTAATGAAAATATATGCACAATATATCCCAGTCAATTATATATTGACCTTAATGTTGCAGGTAAAAAGCCACAGTCGGTTTAATTTTCCAGTTTAAAGCCACGTCATTTATCAGACATGCAGGGGAAGTAGAAGAGATGGCTTTAAAACGGACTTAATGCCTTCAGACAACTGAGACATGGAGTGCAGTGTAACTGAATAAGTAAAGTTTGGACTGAAGGGGGGAGGAAGGGGGGAGGTGGATGTCTGGAGGAGGATGGGACTGAAGGGAGACAGTTAGACGGGAGGACAGGATGGTCAGGATGTGCTCAGTCTAAAACCTTCAATGACTTCCAATAAAGGAGCCGATTGTTTCCATTTTACGGCTCTGTTTGTATTCTTAAATTGCATTTTGTAATTCCCCCCAGATTGAAGCACAAAAATAGGAAGAGAAGGGAAGCGAATGTGGGGCATAACATGCAGGGGAGGAGGCAGAATGATGGAAATGACTTTTATTTTTAGCTGTTAAATATAATACACTGCAATCAGACAGAGGAGGGGAGCAACAGAAGAGGAAGTAAGGAGGAAAACGGGAAGAAAAGTGAGATGAAAACACGAGTGCAGGAGGGAGATGTGATGGAAAGGGGTGAGGGAAGAGGGAGACGGTGGGGGAGGAGAGTCACATCACCTGCTTTTACTTTTTAACCTTCATGTCTTCCTGCAGGTCAAATTGACCTGGTTTAAAGTTTGAAAATGTAGAAAAAATATATATTTTAACAGTGAAACTTCTGATGTCCACGTTTTCAACATTTTTGGAAAATCTTTGAACATTTTTTGATGGAAAAAAAGAAATGTTCTAAATGTTCCTTAAGAACATTTACAAAAAAAATCTACCAAAATCCAGCAAATTTTGCTGGATTTTGGTTGATTTTTTTTGTGAATGTTCTCAAAGAAAATAGAAGTTTTACTGATATATGTGGAATCACTTTAGATATTTTTAGGATTTTTTGGGAAGATTTTTACTCATTTTTTGAAAATATTTACAAGAATTGTAAATTTGGGGGATTTTTTTTCCTTTTTTTTAAAATAAAATTTTTAAGGGAAACTTTTAAGGAATTATTGGAAACTTCTTCCTGAAGGTTTTGCAAATTTTCAGGACTTTGGGGACTTTTTTTGCTGAATTTTTGGAAGGAAACAATATTTTTTGGTGCCCGTAAATGAGGACAACAGGAGGGTTAATAACCACCATGCAATCTCCATTCATTCAGGAACCTGCTTCAGACTCCATAAAAATCCCAAAAATGTCTTTTTATTGACTTTTTCACCTCCTGAGTCCTTTTGTTTTTGAACATCACACTACAGGAGAACTTCTTTTTACATAATCTGCAACTAATAAATGTATTTTGATGTGATTTTCAGTTGAAAATTAAACATTCATGTGACACTTTCAACCCACGGTGGCCACAGTGTGACTACAACTACAAGTACAGGTGAGAAATGTGTAGTTTATTATCAGGCTCCAACACTGATTGAGTTTACAGAAGTGATTAAATCAGTGGGGAGCAGGGGACCATAAATTACTTTCAACTAAATGACTAATTAATTATGTGTGATTTAAAGAGCTCAATGCTTCTTTTGTGTTGCGTTGTACTAAAGGTCAGATCCACCTCCACTGTAGCAGATCTAATGGATGAAATGGGCCTCTGCCTTTGTCTGATTTTTATTTTTTTTATTGCATCTCATTTTGCCTTTCTTCTAACAAAGAATGCCATTCCAGTGCAAGCAAATCTAATCGTTTCTGTTCTCGTCTGTCATTCCTCTTCTTTCTTTCTTTTTTCTCTCTGGTTTTCACACCTTCTCTTGTTGCTCATCAACGTGTCTGCTCATCACCTTCCCATCTGTCCCACTTCCTGTCAGCTCGGCTTCCCGCCTTTTGAAGCACACACACATCCACAGGTTTCTTTCTTTCTTTCTTTCTTTCTTTCTTTCTTTCTTTCTTTCTTTCTTTCTTTCACTCTCTTTTTGTTTGTTCTTTCAGTTTTCATTCTTTCTTTCCTTCCATTTTCTTATTTTGTACATTCAATCGTTTCTACATTCCCACCTGTTCTATCTGTCTATCTGTCTTTCTATCGTTCTGTCGTTCTATTGTTCTATCTACTGTTCTATCATTCTATCCATTGTTTGTTCTAGCTATCGTTCATCTATCGTTCTCTGTCATTCTATCATTCTATCGATCTACCTATCTATTGTTCTATTGTTCTGTCTCTCTATTGTTCTATCATTCTATCTATCGTTCTATTGTTTTATCGTTCTATCTATCTATCGTTCTTTTGTTGACATTTTTAGTGATATCCAGTCATTTTTTATTAATAAGTGATTGTTTCCATAATCAATAATTATGGGATTTGTAAAGACATGATCATAATGAACATAAAAAACTTATTTTTTAGTTTAATAAAAAATGTATGTAAGATATATCCCATGGACTTCAAAAGTCCATCAATTATATATTGACCCAACTCTGTTAAACTGCACCAAACATATATTTGAGTTGTCTCTACTTCTAGTTATGGTTGTGCTGTTTCTATAGTGGAGCAGGACTTTGTATTGCGCCCCACAGTGAGTAAAATGTGACAGTAGTTAAAAAAGGTTAACCCAGCTGCTTGTCTGTATGATTGTTGAGCGCTCCTGCTTCCATTCTGGCCGTGATGTCCATCTGTCCGTCCCTCTCTGTCAGCACCGAGTCGTCACGTTGCGCCTCTCTTCTTAAACATACATGAAGTGTGTCCCCGGGAGTGCAGTTAAAGTTCCACGACTCATGTCCTCAGCAATCAGAATAATTTAGTGGATGGAGGAAACCTATGGGAGGACAGAGCTGAGAATGAGTTTGTTAAAGTACGCTGAGGGGGTTTTAAAAAAGGAGGGTTGAGCTTACTGCGTAATTATAGCAGGGCTTTGTTAATGCTTCTGCCGGGGGTAATGGCCACTCTAATGTTTTTTTTATCCCCTCATCTGCTCTGACCAATTATATGATGAGCTTCCAAAACACAGCGCACGCCGCTCACTCTTCCCGAGGCGCTCACTCTTTCTTTATGCAGCATTTCTTTCAAATACAGTAAAACACTCACCACAAGCACTCCATGTTTTTGGAAATTTCAAAAAAAAATCTGTTTTTAAAGGATGTGTTTATTGCCAGTATTTGAATATCACAGCCTTTTTTTAGAAACTTTCAAGGGTGTTTTTTTGCATTTAAGACCCAGATTTCCAGAAAACAGTACAGATTAGCATTGATAATGAGCACAGATGCCTGCTGGGTACGCATTTTCACATAAAGTCTTGGCTTCAGAGTTGCTTTTTCGCTAAAGTAGCCAAACTTTTTTATGAACTGTTGTCCCATTGTTCATCAGATCTAATCTCGTTTCTTTTCTTTATGTGCTTCCTTTCTGCCCAAAATTCTCTGAACTGAATTCCTTCATATCTCTGTACAGTAATTTGCTTCCAGTGTAGAATCCATCCATGTATTAATTCACTCATAAAAAACAGGCACTGATTTATTTCCTATCTACACTGAGACGGTTATTGGATGCTGTAATAATTCTTTCTCTGCATGCTGGTGTGATTCCAATATAAGAGATGTGGGATAAAATTCTTGTTTCATGCATAAATGCTTTTTCAAAGTTCAGCCAAAGAGAACTTCAGGACTTTAGCCTTTGCCAAAGTTAGTCTTTTTAGAATAAATTTCACTCCGTTAGGTTCCCTGGAAAGTGTTTCCTTTCTTTCTGACCTGCTGTGTCGATATAAAAGGAGAGACTTTTGTTTTAAAAAGACTTAATCTGAAATGTCTTTTGCTCAGAAGATTTGGCTTCCTGTCTTGTACCTTCTTCATTGGCACAAGAAAGTATCACTTTGGGGCCCAGAACCGAGAACAAACCTTGGAATCTTGGTCTGTTTTGCAGTGAAGTTTGGAGCGGTACATCCTTTAATTAACTGATTACTGAATTAACGAGCCTCATACTGCATTTACACCTGTTATTAACATGCAAGATGTATCTATAGAACTTATCAGGATAAGGGAAAATGCACACAGAGAGCAGTGGGATGTGTATCCATTTAGATCAGCCAGAGGTGTAAGAACAATCCATAGACTTTTACCACATTCTGAGAAAAAATGTCAGTCCCATAGGATCTTCTGTTTCTCCTACTTTGATCACAATGTGGGCAGAATTGAAATAGTGAGGATATATTTCAATACCAGGTGCAAATTGTGTATTAAGACTGATGAATTCAGGTTGCCAAAAAATCAAGCAGAGAGAGAAAAGGTGGTAAGATTCATCAAACAATGGAGACACGTTGCAACTCTTCACACTGAAGAGGACAAATCTGTGCAACTGTTTAGAAACTACCACAGCTCCCAGTCACAGTGTGCATGTTCAGAAATGTAGCGAAACCAGCTGTCAAAGACGGCTTACAGTTTGGGTTGTAGAATCCAACAAAAGCCTGGATGAGCCGCGGACAGGGAGCCGCTGAGGACGTCTCTGAAAGCTGTTGTGAACGCGCCTGATCATGAAGGCCCCACTGAGGACATCACTGAAAACCTGCTGCTGCAAAAGCAAGAAGAGAAAACAACTTTTAGCCAAAATATGGGGAGTCCAAACAGCTTCTCACCTACCACCGCACATCCTTAGTCCCCCAGCTGTACAGCCTCAAGGCGGGAAGCAGATCAGAAGAACTGCTGTCGAGAACAGCGAAGACCAAAGAACAGACACACACGGACTCTTTGCTTTATGGGATGTTAGAAAATTTGATGTTTTTTTTTTACTTTTTAGGGCTGCATTAAGCCAAAGAAAGTCTTGGTTCCTACTCCTCAACCGGTCAACTGGTTGCAGAGAATGTAAAAAATCTACATTATTATCTGTAGATCAACAAAATGTGCTGCAGTCGAACAACTGAATAAATCATTTTAATATGGTTATTTTATCCTGAAGTGATAAGAACAGTCATATTCATATATTTCTGAAAATAAGACTATATCAACAAGTGATTCCACCACAAGAACTACTGAGGAACATAGATGTTTTATGTGATCCACCATGTTGTTTTTTAAGCTGTGCTATGCAAACTGGTGTCTGAACAAATGCAGCATCATTGAGGAGTTTTTTGACTCTGTGTCAGTCAGTTTGGAGCCGACAGAGAAAATGTTCAGTTAAATAAGTCAGATCCAGCAGCATCCATGAGGTTGGGCCTTTTCAAAGTCATGAGGGTGTTTGCAGGTCTGTTGCGCGTAATAATAATAATAAATAAAATACAGGAGGTCCTCAGCTTACGATGTCTTTGACCTACGGCATTTCATCGTTACGTCAGAACTGGTTACAGGGAACTAGTTAATGAGCGGAGCAGATGAATACGTCGTCACGGCGCTATCAGACGGCTTTGTTTCCATTCTGTGGTTGTACGCCACCTTGGATTGTGCTACATTCACTAACTTTTTTGTCCTTCATTATGGCGGCTCGGTTGCAAACTTTGTCTTTTATTTCAAAAAACAGTTCAGCAAAAAGTATTTCTAAAAGCATTTGTGCAGCAGCTGAATCTGTCCTGGTTTTAGTTCACTGACAGCCGGTTTAGATGTTTGACTAAAGTTTCGCGATGCGTTGGACCTCCACGCGCTGCATCAACTTTGTATAAAGTAGAAGTTGAGTCTACTTTATGCAAATGAGCTGCGTCCTGCTCTGGGGAGATGCAGCTGGAAATGCACCGCAACCAGACCAGCGTGCAACACGGTGCATTTCACATAGACAGTGAATGGGATGCGGGAAATTGCTGGATCTAGTGGACACGTACCTTTACTATTTGGGCTGATTTGACTTCATTTTGGGGATGAGGAGCAAATCTCTATTATAAATCATTATATTTTGGAATTTGAGAGTCAAGACTTAATGTAATGTTAGATCTAAGTGAAGGTAAGTGCAACAGCTGGCATTAGAAAAACAGCGGTAAAGGTTTAGGTTTGGTAAACCTTTTGGAAATCTGTGTAAGTCTGTGCAACGTCTTCTTTCATGTGAATAAATGAATCAGAGGCAAATTGTAAAGCACCTTGGATAAAAATACAACCTGTTTAGCATTGCAGTCTCCAAAATAATTGATGAGATGTGAAAAAAAATGTGGGAAAATTGCAATCTATTTGAAGGAGGCAGAAAGTGAGAGCACTGAAAATGTTGGTAATTAGTTGTCTTGTACTACAACTTTCAACACAAAGGATCAAACTCTGCAAACTGTGATTACTGAAAGTACAATCAGTATAATAAAAGCACCTTTTGCCTTTTTTTCTCTCTTTCAAATCAGTTTGGCTGATGAGGGATCATAAAAACCTGTCTGATCGTGTTTTTTTGCCCTTTTCATTGAATTCACAAACCTCTGTAATTCCACTGACTAGAGTGATGTTACTGACAGGTTATTTTGGCCAAAACTACAAAACGTGACTCAATTTCAGAAACGAAGAATTCCCATTTTTTGACTAATTGAATAATTGATTAGTTTGCCTGTTTTTCAATCATCTCTTGGCTTACTCAATTTGCTTTTCAGTTTGTTATTCAATCAGTCATTCACCATCAATTTTCTTTCTTCCGCTGCCTCCCTCGTCTCTCCCATTCATATACAAATCTCCCCCCTCCTCCCTCTTCCTGCTCTTCCCTCTTCATCTCCACCGTTTTTCATTCCTCCCGTCTCATTCATTACATTTACCCCCTTCTCCGTTTTCCTGCTTTTCATCCAGCTACCTATCTGCTCTGCTCTCCTGCCCATCTTTGTCTCCCATCTCCACTCCTCCGGGAAACACGCTCACAAAGGCATCCGAAGCGGCGTTTTGCATGTAAATTGGATAATTGGATTTGGACGCATAATGCCTGGTGGCAGACGGGAAGAAAAGGGAAAAGAAAGGGAGGAGGGAAGGTGGGATGGAAGAAAACAAGAAAAGAGAGGTTGAGGTATTCAAAGGGATGGGAAAACTCAACAATGTATGCATTTTGATGCGTTTGAAAACCTCCACACTCGGGTGGAGATCAGTGAACAGGCTGATGCAGATAGTTTCACACGCTGCAGGTAGAAATGTGCTGGAAGCTTAATCAGATGATTGTGCAACACCTGCACCGTGCTCTGTCAGGGGAAGCACCCCAGAAGCAGAAATGCACGCTCGGTTAAATATCAGGTTTATGTTTAAGGTGACAGTGAGCTCATCGCCATGCAACAGAGGGAATAACACAGGAACTGGAAGTAAGACCTGTTCTGGATCAACAGATGCAGGTTCAGATTCATGGCTTGGCTTGGTGACGTGTACGAGGTTATTCCATCTCAAACCACCAGGGACCTTTAGCTCAACCATCTCTAATTAGTTTGAAACCGTGTTATCAGAAACTGTGGATATTAAAAATGCTCTCTGGGAGATTTTAGGTTCGATTTTGTTTGTCTGTTAGCAGCATTACTCAAAAACAGACTAACAGATTTGGATGAAGTTTTCAGGGAAGGTCAGAAATGACACAAGGACCAAGTGATTAGATTTTGGCAGTGATGTGACGTATAGTCTGGATCCACGGATTTGTTAAAGATTTCTGTATCATTGCCAGATAGCGGCACAGAATCACTGTAACCATGACAACAAGTGAACACTACGTCAGCTGCCTGCTGACGATCACAGTTGTGATCCAACTACAAATCCACGGCTGAGGAGCACGAATGTTTGTAAAACTGTAACTGTGAATAGTTCCTACTCTTTCAAGAAAATTTTAATAGTTTGAAGACATTTTAAAGTAATTTTGGACCCATTTTAGTAATTTTTTTAAAAAACTTGACTCATGTTGGTCGGTGTCTGTCCCTGTTCCCAGCGTTTTATTCTATCTAATTTCACTTCCATGGAGACGGCTTTCCTTTTCTTCCAAGCATCAGAAGAGTCTGACTTACGCTGGGAGCCATAATGAAGGATAAAAAGTTAGTGAATGTAGCACAATCCAAGGTGGAGTACAACCAGAGAATGGAAACAAAGCCGTCTGATAGCGCCATGACGACGTATTCATCCGCTCCACTCATCAACTAGTTCCACATAACCAGTTCTGATGTAACGACAAAATGCCAAAGGTCAATGACATCATACACTAAGGACTCCCTGTACTAATAGAGACCTAGCTACACTGGTCACATAACATAACATATTACAATTAAAAGTGTGAAGTGCAGAAGTTCATAGGTCTGCTCTTTCCCATTGACTTGTATACACATCATCTGACTCGCAAATTTCTTTCACTTTTCACACTATAAGAGTAAGAATGTCTGCATTAAGAGGCTGAAACAGTGGCAGGACTGTCACTCAGGAGACATTATCTCCCATTATTTTTACATTTAACCCCTGTTTTTTAGACATAGAATATGGTAACCCTGCTGCTTCATCAGTCTGTTAAAGTGACAGCATTCTGTCATTAATTAATGTTCATCACAGCTTCATTCAGACACCACAGTAACTGAGAGCCACAGGACTGTATCTGTCGGACAGATTGGACACAATATCAAGTGGCAAAATACAAACTGATGCAATAATAAACAAAAGACTTAATCTGAATTAACAACAGCTTGTCAGACTGTCCAAATAACAGCCTGCTTTATTTATGATTTCCTCAACCGTGGAAGTTCTGTCCATGTGTGATGATGATCAAACTTTGCCAAGAGTAAAGTAAAAATACCCCAACAGCTGTGATGGAGCTCAGGACTCAACCTGACGATGGACGCCATGTGACAGATGATTTAACTGAGGCTTAAAGTGTAAAGAAAAGTACACATTTGACCTGCTGTTAGATCCTGATCCATCCTGTCTCTATGTCGGGGATCATTTATAGAGATTATCAGCATTATTGTGAGCAAATGTGTGCAGTTCATGTGGATCCAGTACTTTGTAATTTTGTGCTCTTCTGTCTGTCCAAATGTGATTCCATTTCAGACTTACTAGTTAGAAACCAGACCCAGTAAGACTGCTGTTGTGACTTTTACAGAAAAGTTAGCATTCAGACATGAGGCCGACACGCTCAGAGGCTGTAGCTGAATTAGAACTACTTGGCTAAGGTTAAGCACCAAAAGTACTACTTTAGGCTATAGGAAAACATCATGGTTTTGATTCAATATCATATATATGTACTAGCAATATTTCAGCTTTTAGGGAAATCAATATGTGGTGTGGAGAGAATTGTTGTCTATTTCAGGCCAATTAGAGATAGTGAGGCAGAAATTGTGGAGATTGATTGACCCAGAGCTGCATTTCTAGCTTGTGTTGCCTGTGACGGAGAGAAAATGACTGTTTCTTTGATTTCGAACCACTCAATTCGGAGTTTAGGCACTGATACTACGAGGTTAGGTTCCAGGAAAAGGCTGGTGATTTGGATGGAAACACTAACTCCAGCTGTTTTCTGGGTTGCTAAGGTGAATAGTCCCTTTCAAAAGAATAGGAATATACGAACAATTTTTCAGCTTTTTTTTTTGTTAAACCAGTATTTCTCAACGTTTGGGGCGCACCATGATAAGTTGTTTTGATCATAAAATAAAATATGTATATCATGTATATATATATATATATATAATGTAATATATAAGCTTAATGACTTTACAGTGAGCTTAATATACTTTACATATCTTTGCTTGAAATGTATGATTTGTAACATATAAAATGCAGTCTATAGGATGTAATGTTTCTTTTCCATCTCATCATCTTACTTTTAATCAATCATATCAGATGTTATTATTATTAATACATCTGTGAGCTGCTGAAGTTGTGAGTTTCTTCTTGTGTTAAGTGATTGTAGGTGTAGCAAACAGGAAGATCAAAGAATCTTTTCAAACACAGTGGAGGAACTTTGTTCCCCAATCGGTTGTCACAGGTGGCGATGCGCTTGGCTAGTCAAAGCACGACGCAGGAGGAATATTTATGACCAAGCATGAGACTCCACACTGCTGTAATCAGCCTTTAATGTTGTCTTATCACTAGCAGTTAAACCATCAGCGCTCCATCCCATTCTCCCATTCTTTTTACTTAATAAACGCTGTAAAAAAATAAAAAAATAAATAATGGAAAATATTCATCTCATTTAGAAAATCTCTAATTTTAATTAATGTTCAAAAATTTTTTAAAATATTAGGTTTCAGAATTATCCCTGCTTATAGATATTATACACTGATGAAAGCACATTAGTTTCACATTTTTGGTGCCAAAACGTCTGTAATTATACAAGATATTATACAAGAAATGATGCAAATGTGTGTAAAGTTACAAAGCCAATACTTCTTTTTCTGTTAATTGTCAGAAAACTTTAGAAATGTATGTAGAGTGTTAAACTGAAAATTAATGCCTTCATCTATTAGATAAACAGGAAGTACATGTGCACTTAGGGTGAATTTTCAAATTGGTTTTATGTCCCAAAAAATTCAACTTTCATTGAAAATTCTCAAATATTTTGCAGTTATTCACAGTTACATATTTAAGTTATTTTTATTTAATTTCATTATTGTATTTTATTATTATTCTTTGAAATTTAATTTAATTTTAGATTATTTTATTTAGTTTAGCTGTGTCTTTATTTGTACATGTCCATATTAGGACAGTGTTTTATTAAACATCCTATAAAGGCAGCAGAGACAGGATGTTTAACCCTTCTGTTGTCCTCATTTATGGGCACCAAAAAATATTGTTTCCTTGTTTGAAAAAAAGTCCAAGTAATTCCTTAAAAGTTTCTCTTAAAAGTTTTATTTAAAATAAATAAATAAATAAATAAATAAAAAATCCCCCAAATTTGGCATGAAAATTCTTGTAAATATTTTCAAAAACTGAGTAAAAATCTTGCAAAAAATCTTAAATATATCTAAAGTGATTCCATATCTATCAATAAAACTTTAATATTTTCTTTAAGAACATTCACAAAAAATCAACCAAAATCCTGTGAAATTCGGTGGATTTTGGGAGATTTTTTTAGTGAATGTTCTTAAACATTTTTAACATTTCTTTTTTCCACCAAAAAATGTTTAAATATTTCCCCAAAATGTTGAAAATGTGGACATAAGAAGTTTCACTGTGTAAATATGTATTTTTTCCCACATTTTCAAACTTTAAAACGGGTAGGTTTTGACCTGCAGGACGACACGAGGGTTAAATAATATACTGTCTTAGTATGGGCATGTACAAATAAAGACACGACTAAATTAAACTAAGCTTAAAATAAAAAGATAAAATTAATGTCATTTTATAATAATTTCTGTTCTATTTAACATATGTTTACATATTTCTTAAATACATACAAATACCAATATAGTTCCATAAACAGACTGAATTAATGTGTTGTAAAATAACATTAAAAACACAATTGTGAATAACAGCCAAATTATCAATTGTTTCCACAGAAAGTTTAAATTTGACATGTAATTTCATCATTGTCCATTCCATTAACGTGTGAATTGTCGTGACGTGTAACTGAATTCAGTCGTGGTCATATGAGGCGTGAACAGAAACACATTGAAGCTCCTCACATCGCCATGACAACCCCACTGGGACCAGACAGAGAGATAATAAGAGATGGACAGAATGACAAAGAGACTGATAGACTCAGAGAACAGAAGCAAAGCAATGTGTCAGAGAGGCAGAATGATCGAGAAAAAGAACCGGTTTGGTGGGGAAATGAGAGAAAATAGTCAGAGAAAAGAGGAAAACTGGTCTGTAGAAAAGAGAATAACAGAACAACAAGCTAGAGTGAGTTTTCACTGAAATGCTGCCTATTTTCATCCTGCTTGAAAAAGCCAGATATTTTTGCCTTTGCAGAGAAATCAAAGCTCCAGTCGCATGAATAATTTGTTATTTGTCAGCAGGATTTTTTCTTTTTTTTAACCCCCATCTCCTCTGGAGTCCAAAGCGTGAAATAATTATTCTGCTATGGACCAGAGACCAAGGGCAAATTCCTTTTCAGACAACATCTCTGTGTTATTTTTTTATTCTTTCATTCCTTTCTCTCAAATTTTCTCCTTTTAATTCCTCACTGCCTCCTCCTCCTTTATAAGACAGTGACGGCTGGAGCGGCGAGCTGTGCACCTTAGATCATATTGATTTTATTTCATTGTCACACACCATCAGTGCTCGGCTCTCGTGGGTTCAGCAGATACATCCATTTATCATTTGTGTAGAAGAAACATGTTATTTACACAGACTCCAGCTTTACACATCAATTGTGCAGCAGAGGCTCCCAGAGGACTGCAGAGCCTTGAAAGCTCACTTTTTCATCAATCAACCCCCTCTCCTACATTCATATATTACTGAGTTCTTCCTCCTGTTCTGCCTTCAGGCCACATCTAGTGAATGAATGAAGAACTATATTTACTAACTGCATCAGAGACAAGCGTTCATCAACAATAGCGCTTTGGTCAAGGTTACAGAAAGATTGTTGTCAAATAGAAATGCAAGTCGCTGGAAACTTTTTATTTCTGTATGTAACCAGAACTTTACCAACCTTACAGCTAGAGTGCAGGACTTTTACATAGAAGTCAGCTGTTACATTCAAACAGTTTACACGGTGCTCAGGAGCCAAACAGTCCCAGAAATCTCTGGAATTTTCAGTATCATAGGGGTCAATATATAATTGAAGGACTTTTGAAGTCCATGGGATATATCTTGCATGCGTTTTTATTAAAAGTAAAAAAACAAATGTTTTTTGTGTTCATTATGATCATGTCTTTACAAATTCCACAATTATTTATGTAAACAATCACTTATTAATAAAAAATGACTGGATATCACTAAAATGTCAACTAAATAACCATCTGAATTTAATACCAACCACCTTCTAATGAGCTGAATAATAATAAAATGAACTGATTCAGAAATAGTTTAGATTGTGTTCTTTTATTAAGTTGAGATAATCATGACATATTTCTTTTTTGGCAATATATCAAATTTTATATGGAAAATAGCAAATTAAATCCCTTTCCACTAAGTTCCCCATTCCAGAAACACCTCTCCAGGAAGTGTGTTGATTCCAGATCACATGACCTGCTCAACATGATGTCATTTCCTCCTGAAGAAAAGACTGGCCAGACTCCAAGGCTTTCTGAGTTATTTAATATAAAGTAGTCAACAGGTTTACTACAATATCTTTAGAAATAACTTTCAATTTTACTCAACTGTATATATAATATTTAGAAGAATCTTTCTCTAAAATGCCCTGTGGCGTTTGGTTCTTGACAGTCATGTTGATTTTAGGCCTGAAAACAGCACAAATGTCAACTATGATACAAAAAGTCCCGTAATTATATATTGACCCACCTGACTTTATTGGTTAAGAGCAGGTTTTCTTCCAACTAAATGTGCAGTTTAAATTTGTTGTCTGGACTAATCAGCCACAGCTTTCAAACCAACCTCTGATGTTGTCCTGCTGTGTCTGGTACCGGGTCGTTGACCTGTGGGTTGCAGTGTTGGGTTGCTTCAGGTGCATCCCATAGATGCTCGATCAAATTGAGAGCTGGGGAGTTTGGAGGCCGGGTCAACATCTTGGCCTCTTTGTCATGTTCCTCAAGTCAATCTAGAGCAGTTTTTGCCATATGGTGGTGCATATAGTTGTGCCCTTTCAAAGGACTTGAAGGAAGTACCCTTTGCTGTTAGGGATGTGCTTGGTCTGCACAGCGTGTAGGTGGATGGTACACGCTGAAGGAACATAAATGAACAACATCTTCCCACTGTTTGAATAGTAGCTTTCCTTAAAACACTCTTTGCTGTTGTAAGTTTGTTGGATGTAAAGATAATTTCTACGAGACAGGCTGCTTTAATCTGCCTCGGTGCTCTCTGTCTAATGATTTTGATGCCTGATGTCCTGAAACTAAACTCTGTGATGGAGGTTTGCAGTGATGTAGGTTATAAATACAAATCTGTGACTTCTGTCATAATTCTGATCATTTCAAACAAGCTTTCCATTTGAAATCCTTTAATGTGTTGTACACAAAACAATGAATAAAGCAAAACACAAAACAACAAAAACGAGAAACAAAACAACAAAAACGTGAGACGGACAATAGAAATCAGACAAAAAAGGTTAAAAAAAAACAAAAAGAAAAAATACAAACAAAAATGACACAAAAGCAAGAAATAAAATGACAAAAGAAATGAGACAAATGATACAAAACAAAAAAAGTGACAAACAGTTTGACAAAAAAGTTACAAAGTGACAAAAAAAATTGGACAAATGAGATATTGTCCCAACAAGAAGCATAGCTGCTGAGTGTCAAGTGGAAAAAACATCCAGTCAAGGACAGCTGCAGGTATAAAAGCTCAAAAAAATGTCCAGTATCGACCATTTCTGCTCACAGGAGTGGGTGAGCAGAAACTGAGTGGATGTGATCTGTTTGTTTTACCTCAGACTGGACAGGTGGATGCATGGTGAAGGGTCTGCTAGCAAAAATACCATGAGAACCAGCTGTGTGTTATCATTCATCATCATCTAACCACAAACAGCTGATAGAGAAGGAGGTCTCATTCTGTTGCATACATGAGGGGTCGTATGCAGTCATTTACTTTGACAAATCTTGTGTTTTGAGGGCCGTCTGTTCGGAAATGAAATCATTCTTGGGGAAAATAGAATGTGCATTTTAAAAAACTGGTGTCTGTTCTTTGAGCCTGTGGTGACTCATGAAGCAAAGACTGAATGAAGGTCAAAACTCAGAAGCCTTTTAATTGGTCAGTGCTGACCACATACTGCTCTTATTCACACCACGACCGCTTGATTCAATCACTACTGATGACGCCAAGAGTAAAAAAAAAAAGAAATCCACAGTAATTTATTCACACACTGACCACATCGGAGAGTCAAATAGTCATTTTTTTGACTTGCTATAACAGGAAAAGCGTTTGTGTTGCAAGTAACTGTCCCAGATTCTTTACTTACATTAAACTACTAATGCTCTAACAGAAATATGGACAGCAAGGGTGCCAGAAAAAAGTCTATTAAGAAACAATAAATACTGTCACGTTCAGTCAGACAAAAAATACAAAGAACAAGACAAAATATTACAAAAATGACACACAAACAACAAAAGCGAGAAACAAAATGACAAAAAATGAGACAAACGACATGTAACAAAACATAAAATTAGACAAAAAAGTTGAAGTGACAAAAAAATGGACAAATGAGACACAAAATGACAAAAATGAAAAAAAAAACAAGTGAGACAAATAGGCAACACAAAATCACAAAAACGAGAAAAAACAAAAATGTGAGCCAGATGATGAAAATCTGACAAAAAAGGCAAAAAACTACAAAAACAAGACAAAACATTACAAAAATGACACATGAACAACAAAAGCGAGAAACAAAATGACAAAAAACGAGACAACACAAAACAAAAAAGTTACAAAGGAAGAAAAAAATGGATAAATGAGACAAAAAAATGACAAAAATGTGAAACGAATGATACACAAAACAATGAATAAAGCAAAACAAAATGACAAAAATTAGACAAAAAAACACAAGCGAGACAAAAAGGAAACAAAACGACAAAAATGAGAAACAGAACGACAAAAACATGAAACAAATGATAAGTCAGACACAAAAATAACAAAAACAAGACAAAATATTTAAAAAATTAGACACAAAAGAACAAGGAACAATCTAGAATTTTACTTTCTGATCAAAACAACTTGTCATGGTCTAGAAAAGATTTTAAATTTATAGTTTTACTAATTTACATTCTGCAGTTAATGTCTTCTCTGGAATTTTTACCCTTTGAGGGCCGGATTGGACCCTCTGGAGGACCGCTTTTGGCCCACGGGCCGCTTGTTGGACACCCCTGATTTAGAGAGAGTCTAATGTTAAAACGCTTAGTGGTTCTTAGCTTTCATTAAAATGAATCCATCCGTGATCACAGCACAGATTTGTTCTGCTGGTTTCTGCTTTGACTCTCCTCCAGTCCCCCACGGCTTTTAAAATGCAGCAGTCCAGGCTACGAGAGACCAACAGTCCTCTCAACAGCATCTTAATCTGTCTCACAATGAATCTATAAATGATTTCTGATTATTAAAGAACCACATGTAGCCGGTTAAATCACACAGAACACGTTCTCATGCTGCTGTGCTCTCCTGCACTGCAGAATCTGAGTCACACAGGCTTCCTGATGGCCTTTACTTCTCCGTCAGGACGCCCCTCCCTCGCTGTTCATGGCAGCGAGCCTTTCATTTGTGTCGTGTGATCCAGCCAAAGGCCTCTTTTCTCTCCGACCTGTACACCGTATGCATGCGTGCGCACAATGGCGTAAAAATACGAGCATTATTCTCCACAGTGGGAGAGCACAGGAGGCTCTGCTGGTCTGTTTCTGAGTCCCACGGCGGCTCTGAGCCACAGAAAGCGATGAACTATGAATCATCTCTGTCAATATGAGAGCATAAGAGTGAGAGAGGTCGAGAGAGGCAGGAGGATGCTGACGGAAAGCTCATTGAGTAAATTCTGCAGAGGGCTAGCGCTTATTTATGTAATTTTTCATTCATCCCTATCTAATTTTCTAGTGGTGCAGGATTCTGTTAAATGAAGTTGCGGATTTTTTTTAAAATACAAAAGGAACTTAACTGTATCTGCTGCATCAGGAAAACAGAGAGGCAAAGAAAGAGTATAAAACCACAAAATACCATTGGACATTTGTACATCATCACATTAGCTCAAAAATTCAATCCAAACTAATTTCATGCAGCTTTAAAAAGAAAAGAACTTGACTTATTGTACTGAAATGATCAACCTGGACCGTCTTTCCACAGAAATGTTTCAGATGTCTACAAACTACAGCGACACTTTGAGGATCCTGAGTTTTTGTTATATACAGGAGGTCCTCGACTTATGTCAGAGTTCCGTTCCTACAGATCGATGTAAGTCGTTTATCTCCATACTGGAGATAAACCCAAATAGATGATTTGACAAATAAGCAAAGATTAAGTGTATTTTGTTGGAAAATGAGAGACCATAACAGTAAATGCTAACGTAAAATGCTAGTAGATGCTAACAAGTTCTTACTTCAAGCTCCCTTTGCAAAGTTGGCATCCCAGATTGACCTCTCTTTCCGAGCCATGACCACGTCTATATTATCCTCCTCCCCCTTTTTTTGGGGATTTCTCTCCAAACGCATAAATGTCAGCAGGGCAAGGGCTCCGTTCATGTTCGGCTAGTCTCCCTGTGATTGTAGGGCTCATGTTTGGCTAGTTTCCCTGTGATTGTAGGGTTCATGTTTGGCTAGTTTCCCTGTGATTGTAGGGTTCATGTTTGGCTAGTCTCCCTGTGATTGTAGGGCTCATGTTTGGCTAGTTTCCCTGTGATTGTAAGGTTCATGTTTGGCTAGTTTCCCTGTGATTGTAGGGCTCGTGTTTGGCTAGTTTCCCTGTGATTGTAGGGTTCGTGTTCGGCTAGTTTCCCTGTTATTGTAGGGTTCATGTTTGGCTAGTTTCCCTGTGATTGTAGGGTTCATGTCTGGCTAGTTTCCCTGTGATTGTAGGGTTCATGTTTGGCTAGTCTCCCTGTGATTGTAGGGCTCGTGTTTGGCTAGTTTCCCTGTGATTGTAAGGTTCATGTTTGGCTAGTTTCCCTGTGATTGTAGGGTTCATGTTTGGCTAGTTTCCCTGTGATTGTAGGGTTCATGTCTGGCTAGTTTCCCTGTGATTGTAGGGTTCATGTCTGGCTAGTTTCCCTGTGATTGTAGGGTTCATGTTTGGCTAGTCTCCCTGTGATTGTAAGGTTCATGTTTGGCTAGTTTCCCTGTGATTGTAAGGTTCATGTTTGGCTAGTTTCCCTGTGATTGTAGGGCTCGTGTTTGGCTAGTTTCCCTGTGATTGTAGGGTTCGTGTTCGGCTAGTTTCCCTGTGATTGTAGGGTTCATGTTTGGCTAGTTTCCCTGTGATTGTAGGGCTCATGTTTGGCTAGTTTACCTGTGATTGTAGGGCTCATGTTTGGCTAGTTTCCCTGTGATTGTAGGGCTCATGTTTGGCTAGTTTCCCTGTGATTGTAGGGCTCATGTTTGGCTAGTTTCCCTGTGATTGTAGGGTTCATGTTTGGCTAGTTTCCCTGTGATTGTAGGGTTCATGTTTGGCTAGTTTCCCTGTGATTGTAGGAGCTCCGTTTATGCTTCGGTTGTTTATTTTTCATGGATGGACGGCGCACGCTGATGACGTTTTATTCTTCGTTCACATCGACTCACATCCATCGTAGGCTGAGATTCAGCTGCGTTTTCATCGTTTAATCTGCACAGAGCAAACTTCACGTCGTGCCCAGAGATTATTAGATTCATGTTGTACAGCGTAGCAAGCTGGGAACTTAGAAGATTGTAAAAATTGTGTGGAGTGTGTAGAGGCCATAACAGAACGATTTCTGCACAGTCATATTATCAGAATCAAATAATACACAAAAAGAAGTGAACTTTGCAACATTTTCTTTGAGATCTGCAACATTTGGCTGCAGAACAATGTACAGTAGGTCTGTATCGGTTTCCACAATGATTTTAAAAAGCCTACAAGGCCACTCTGACATTCTCTACCATTTCCAGTCTGTAATGTGAGCTCTAAAGGACGGTCACCAAACCATTAATCACAGTCGACCTGCTGATCTTCATGTGGTTCCAAGACAGTCACATAGCATTTAAGCTGAAGGGGATTCATTCAGGGTGTGGTCCATTGATTTGTTCCCCGTCCTCGCTTCACAGTGTTGGATTAATTTCCTGTAAGAAAAGCCTTGAAATTATTTTACCAGAGCACTGAATGAGCTCTTCATTTATCGTTTGGTAGCTGTTTTACCTTAAGTTGCTCTGGAAAATGGCCACATGAATCTAATGTAATTTAATATAATGAAGACCATATTTTCAATAATGAAGTTGGAATCCTTAAGCTATTGGTGTTGATTAGTATTGCAAAACTGTGGTAACAATAAACGTTAGTAAATCCTACAGCAATTGCTGTTTAAAAGTTGTTAGTAATGGACAAAAAAGTTGTTCTTAACAAGCTGTACAACAATTATTGCTTTTCTTTGTGCACCCAACAATCCAGTACCCAAAGGAGAGCCAGTTTCTACCCTGTTCACTGCAAATTAATTTGATATACAGAAAAATTACAACAGAAGATGTGTTTTGACAGAAAAATAATTGCATGTTCTGTTTTTTTTTAACACAGTGAGGAAATGTTGTTAATTGACATCTTTTGATGAATGGATTCAAAGTGAGCATATTGGTAAGATGTTCACAAACAGTATATTTCTTTGTTCACACAATCCATTAACCATTTATAGAGATTATATGATTATTAAACTGTTCTCTTGTTGTTTTTCGGCACCACTTCATAAAAATAGCGCTACTTTTAAGAGACATTTTCCTTCTACTTTCCCACCATAAGCGAATTGGAGGAATGCAATTTCAAAGAGACACGTTGGTCATTCCACAACAATCTAAAGCACACACTGGAGATGCTAGAACTGTCTAAAAAAGGTTTGTTTTCACCAAGGTTGAAGCCAGTTACTGTTGTCCAGTTTGTATCAGTCCATTGCTGTTTTCATTGCTTCAGTTTTCGCATCGCTGGGGTTCCTGCTAGACGAACAGTTCGGATTGGCTAAGTAGGACACCTTCACTCATTGTCAAGATAAAGTGCAGTGTTTGTGCTCTGTCCATTTGTGCATCCATCTCAGAATCTTATTGTGATTGTCCTGACCCTGAAACAAGTTTTCACTAGCATGTTGCCTGACACCTGCACCGTTTTCTCATTTATTTCACTGAACTCGTGTCTTCTCTGCTGGAGATGCAGAAGATCTTTTTCTTTGATGATGTGGAATAGTATCCATGGCAAACTGTACTGCAAATAGACTTAAAAAAGATCATTATTTAACATTTGAACACCCCTATGGGCTTCTGTTCCTTCTATATATAGAGGTGAGAAGAGATCTGTGCTTGGAAAAAATGCTGGCGATCACGAATCAAACTGTCTTCTTTTGCTCATTTAGTTATTCTATTTTCCTCCGCAAAATATATTCAATCGTCCGTAACATCAACATTCCTGCAAATAAAAAGAAATTGAGAGTTGCAGATAAGAGGATAGAAAGACAGAGATGGGGAATAAATGCTGACAAATCCAAGACTTTGGTTACATGAAGCATGAAATGGCTCTTGATCATTCCAGCAAACTCACTCATTTCTCTCCGTCACTCTCTTTTTCTTGTATCTTTAACTCCCCATCTTTCTATCTTTCTCTCTGCCTCTTTTTACTTTTGAACAAGTTGTCATGGTTACAAAGAAAGCTTTCCCCGTAGCAGCTGGCAAAGAGGCTGAATGTTTTCCACTGATGGAAAATCACTCTCTCACACACACCAGCTGTGGAGCTTATTAGGGCAGAACTGTAAAGCATTAGAGCACACACTCCTTATCAGACAGACAGACAGACAGACAGACAGGCAGGCAGGCAGGCAGGCAGGCAGGCAGGCAGGCAGGCAATAATGCCATAAATCCCAGAAATGAAAACATCAGAGTTGTTTTCGCAACTATTCAAAAAAACTGGAATCAACATGTACACAAGTGTTACAATACTGATAAAAAACAAAACAAACATGTTTTAAAAAAGTAGCTCTATCTACTGTAGATATTTTACTCTTTCCATTTGAAATAGTTTTCCAGATTTGTCTCTTATTTGTTCTTGGTAAACACAGCCTGCAGTTCAGCCGGATAATCTGTGAATTGTTGTCGTGTGACTGTTGGTCACGGCTGAGTCAGTCATAGCTTCTCAGTTGCACCACCGAGTGCAGAATATGTAGTTTTTTACAGAATCTGGTCAGAAGAAAAGGACTGTAAACTTAGATTTGGGTCATTTTCCAAACAACCAATCACCACGTATTAGAGGTCGACCGATATGGGATTTTCAAAGGCCGATACCGATTTTTAAAAAAATTTTCAGCCGATGGCCGATATCTAAAGCCGATTGTAGATGCTGATTTTTAAGGCCGATATCCTTTTTTTTTTTTTTTTAAAGCACATCGATTACAAAAGGCAATTTAAACACTAAAAGTATATACATGTATATATTACAAATTAAATACACTAGTAGAACTCTAACATTTATTGAACACAAAAAGTGAAAAATTACAATAACATAAAAAAAACTTAAAGTTTACAAAAAATACAATTAAAAAGTAACCTGAAAGTGCAATTGCTTGTTCAAGTAAAAAAGATAAACATGATCACAAAATAAAAACTGTAACAAATGCTAATTAAATTAAATAACGTAGTGCAGTTAAACATTACAAATCTTTAGATAAACCACAAAATAAAACACAAAAGTTTGTGTCACTATTTTAGTCTTACAGTATGATAATAATTGTAATATATAGTCAGTATTTAGCTTTTTTTCTCACATAAAATGTGAGCAATCTTGCACAACATACATTTTTTACACAGATTTTTCTTAACCACTATATTTCATTTCAGGATCAAACTAAGACTAACTCATGTATAGTGCTAATATAGTACTTAGTTTCCACTTCTGGCACTGAACTGAAGTTTATACATTGATTGGGAAGAAACAGGGTAGATGTGTGATGGCTCAGCGTAGTGTTTAGATAGGATGACATGACAGCGTTAGCAGTGTGATTGAAGAGATTATTGCAGGTGTCTGTGGAAATCAGGGGTGCCCACTAATTTGGGACCCACGATCTACTTTTCAAGTCGGGCCACCATCGCGATGGACAGTGGGGGGGGGCTGCTAGTATAATTAGATAATATAAACATAGGGACGCTGGGTGTGCAGATGAGGGATGTGCAGCAGCCTCGCTCTGGGCATAGGCGCTCACCCCCCACACACACACACAGTGCATCCACAGATTTACTTTCACTTTCTCACTTGCTTGTATGCCTGAGGCTGACGCTAAAACTTCAACAGCTAACTTTTACAGTTTGATGATCACACAGTAAAGACTTTTAAAGGCTAAATCAACATTGCATTTTCTCTCTTACCAAGAAACAAATCTCTTACCTGTGTTTTTTACCAAATAAGCAGGTGTGGAGCGAGGCTTGTTGTTGCCTGGCTCACTCGCTCTGCTCATGCTCCGCTCTCTGAGTGCCGGGGGTCCTTCTAAGGGAAAAGCGGTCGCGGCAGCTGCCCGTACGGGTGCCTGATCACAAATCGGCTTTTTATTTGTAAAAATCGGCCGATGGCCGATTTTGGAAAAAGTCCATATATCGGCCCAAAACATCGGCCGGCCGATGTATCGGTCGACCTCAACCACGTATGATTAGTTCAAGGACTGTTTCTACACATTCTGGCCCTGATAAATCCTGTTTTTTTAAATTTTTTTTATTCAAAGGTACCATACATTTCAAGCCCACTTGTGTTTGGGTTTAGCGGGTTAATTAGTGTCCTCATAGATGAGCTCAAATCTTATTGAACTGTAATCAACGTGACGAATGAAAAGCATAACTACCTGTTGGAAATTCCTGATCGTATTTGTCTTTCTTTGGACCAGTTTTGCCTCCGTACAGGCTCAGGGTTGCTGGCTCATTATTAGTAATCACTTCTTGCACAAAAACAAAACCCAGCTCAGTTAGTTTTATTTTGAAACCAGTGATGCAGGACTGATTCAGAGTCTGAATCTGCTGCTTGTGCAACAGGCTGTTTTTTGTTTTTTTTTGTTTTGTTTTGTTTTCATTGTGTAATTCAAAGTATCTGCAGTCATGACAGCTTCACTGTCTCCTGGTTGCCAAGCTGAGATGGCATTCAGTGTGATTGGCCAGAGAACACAGAGCAGAGCGGAGAGCAGGCCAATGGCAGAGCAGTGAGCTAAAGGTACCTGACTTATCACCAAGAGAGGATGTCTGCACTGAGGCCAGACACTGACTGACCACTTACTAGATGTTTAGGTCATCTGGAACAAATCGGGAGGATGCTACAGCTTTATTCAATAATCATTTATCAACATTGTATGTTTAATGTAAAAGAAATCTCACTAATTCTTCAAATAGCTGAGTTTTATTTGGCATCTTTTGAGTTGTATTTTTGCCTTTGTGGCACATTTACTGTTTGGTTTAGTCTCATCAAAGCAGACAGAAAAACAACATAAGGAAAACTCCAGGTTATTGATAATTCTATGTTAATATCCAACTTATTCACACTTGTGCATGTTTCTATTCAAGTTATTGACACATTTGTGTGTTAATATCCACATTATTGACACTTTTGCACTTTAATATCCATGTTAGTGACTCTTTTTTGTGTTGATATCCAGATTATTTTCACTTTTGTGCAATAATATCCAGGTTATTTGCACTTTTGCATGTTGATATTCAAGTTATTGACATTTTTGTGTATTAGTATTAGGTTATGAACCATTTTGTATGTTAATGTTCAGGTTATTTTGTGTGTAAATATCCAGGTTATTGACACGTTTGTGTGTCAACTGTGGGGTGAATTCTTTCTCACATACACTCCTGAACCACATCAGCATACAGAGCTGAAATTATGTTATTACTTATTTTCACAATTATTCAAAAAAACTGGAATCAACATTTACAAAACGGAATATCTAGCAGCTAAATGGGGAGATCAGAAAGAGGCAAAGCCAAAGCTAAAAGGAATTTAACTGGACCAAAAAAGCAATTAAAGCAGCATGAATCCCATAAACAAAAGGCATGTCTACTACATTGTCCACAAGGCATCAACACAAAAAGAAATGTTAGTATCTATCTGGTCAAGCTCAAGGTGGTCCAGGGAAATCTAAGCTCCAGAAAGACACCATGAGCTCTCATTACACGTTCAACTAAAAGGTCATCACTAAGAAAAGCTTCTTCGCTCTTGACCAGATGTTTTATTTGCAGCTGTGTGTGTCATGAGAGTCATTATTGCCAGACCAGAAACCTCAGGATTTCCACAGATTCTTTTCTCGACCTACGTGAGCCTGAATAGATGTTGGTAAAGTTGATTCCTGCTAACTAAAAGGTAGATTAACTGGGTCGAGTTGAGTTTTATCCTCCGTTTTACTCCTGAATCACTGCTGTTCCAACCCTCATCTCTCTATCTCGGTCTGTTCCTTCACGTCTTTCTTCTCTTTCATCTTCACAGTTGGTAAAGTAATAAACCAGGTACTAATTCCACAGGGAACTTTTCCTCCCCTGCTGCTTGATGCACAGCTGTCACGTGTCTCACGTAATGAATTCATTGATTAAATCAGGCTCCATCTCAGCTCGGCTGTTGTGTAGGTTTAATGCAGACAGAGAGCCACGTCTCTCAGCGAGCCTCTCAGCCTCCTACTTCACTCCCTCCATCATCCCTTCCTCCCGTCTGTTTTCACATGGCTCTTCCTCCTGAGCTACAACTTAAATTCAGACTAATACTTTCATGGAAATGAATGCCAGCTGGGTAACTGATTTACTGATGCTAGATAGTTATTTGTCTTTCATGGAGCTTCTGAAAGCTGTCTGTTGGACGTAATCAGTTTCCAGAAGGTTGTCGGTGGGAAACGCCTTTGTTAGCAAACAGCAGTGAGTGATGGATTTTAATAGTCATAGATGTCCTAGTGGGAATAGGAATCGACTGATGAGAGCTTAATAAAGTGGCAATACAAAATAGCTGCATCTGTGAAAATCGGTGCGCAGAAATGGACACAAACATGACTAGCAGCTTATTGACACTTCCATGTGTTTATATCCATGATATTAACAATTTTGTATGTTATTGTCCAGGCTACACGCAGTTTGATGCATTAATATCCCGGTTATTGACGCTTTTATGCAATAATATCCAGGTTATTTACAATTTTGGGTGTTATTGTCCAGGCTACACGCAGTTTGATGCATTAATATCCCGGTTATTGACGCTTTTATGCAATAATATCCAGGTTATTTACAATTTTGGGTGTTATTGTCCAGGCTACACGCAGTTTGATGCATTAGTATCCAGGTTATTGACTCTTTTTTGTGTAAAAATCCAGGTTATCGACACTTTTATGCATTAATATCCAAGTTTTTGATACTTTTGTGCATTAATATCCAGTTTTCTAACAGGTTTATTTAATATCCAGGTTTTTGACACTTTTGTGCATTAATATCCAGTTTTCTAACCATTTTGTGTGTCAATATCCAGGTTTTTGATACTATTGTATGTTAATATCCGGGATACTGACTGTCTTGTTTGACATTTAATGTCATTTTACGTAGTCATTTTCACCATAAACTGATGCAGAAAAGGCACAAAGTGGTGCATGAAAAATTGCCCAGAATGCAGGAAATGAAGTGTTTGATGCTCCTAAATGACTGCTGAAGGACCCCCGTCATGTTCAGACTAAACCCTCTCCTCTGGTGACAGGTGTCTGGATCGTGAATGAGCCGGATTCGTTCTGTTTACTGAACAAATCTTCTCTCTGGCCTGAAAAGCAGAATAATGAATAATGGAAACAGCTTTACCACTGATTGAACATGAATGTGCTGATGTTTGCTGCTGCTGAGGTGATTTGCATGGCATGTTGAACGCTCTGTAACATGTGTTCGCTGGGTGTTTTCCCCTCTGTGTGTGTAGAGAAGCTATTTGACTGTGCCTATTTGATGCTTCCCGTCCCAGTGAAGCAGCTCATGTTTCTGTGTCATGCGGTACACCGGCTTTCTCATTCTCTTTCCTCTGTTTCAGTCCTTTCTTTTTTTTTCTCCCTCCATCTCAATCACTGCCTCCGTTTCCAGGATTCTGTCTCTCTTTTCCACCTTTGTCTCTTTTGCTCTCTCCTCCTCCTCCTGCTGTTTCTTTCCACTCTCTCGTCGCTGTCACCTCTGCTTCCCTGCTCCTCTGCGCTGCACTGGGGGGAAATCAAGAGAATTTCAGATGGTGGGGTGGCGGTAAGAGGCAGAGAACAGGAGGAAAGAATGAAAGGACGGAGGAGGTGGGAGGAAGAAGAGGGTAGATTGTAACCTGGACTCAGCTGGAGATTGGCAGCGTCCAGCAGAAAAGAAAAAAAAAAAGGACGCTTCTGACTTGTGAAGACTTCTGAGCCTGAAGGCAGAGTTTTTCTCGGAGGTAAAATCAGGTGAAACAGAAACACTGGAGTCCTGAGGGGCGAACAGGATGTCAGGAAGCTCAGGGGGGCAGCAGCAGGTTCCAGGACAACAAACAGTCATGAAAAAGGCGGTCACAATTTCAGAAGCAATACACAAAAGCCTTTTTTTTGTGCCCTCAGAGATAGCGTGATGTGTGAGGTTACATCTGCAGATGATGTGTTTTATTTCAGCCGCTGCAGGCCGGCATGATTATGATGATATTCCTATTTTCTCTCTGATGTAATGGCTGGTGCGGTGTTTAACGTTGCTCCACTTACCCGCCAAGCGTTGGATGGATTTTATGATCATGTGCTTGAACAAAAATGTATATTAATGCAATCTGAAAGTAATTCAGGTCGCATCCTCGCACACCTCTCAACTTTCCTGCTCTGTATTTGCAAGTGTGAAAGTGAAAGCAATCGATGGTAATGTTTGCTTGATGATGAGGAGCAGGAACTATTCAAGTCTGCCTTCGTGCACTTTTTCCTGAATCTATTGCATATCAACTGTGAGGTGAATTTTTTGTCTTACGTAAACTCCAGCGCCACATTAGCATACTAGGAGAAAAAAATAAGATCTTTTCAGAGTTTTTTGACAGCTTTCTGTGTTAATATTCAGGTTTGTGATGCATTTGTGCATTATTATCCAGGTGAACATAGTTTTATGCATTAATATCCAGGTTATTGATAATTCTATATGTTAATATCCAATTAAGGGTGTAAGTATCCAGGTTATTGACACTTTTGCACATTAATATCCATGTTAGTGACTTTTTTGTATTATCCAGATTTTCACTTTTGTGCAACAATATCGGGGTTATTGATTTTTTGTGCGTTAATATCCAGATTATTGACACTTTTGTGTGTTAATAACCAGATTATTGACACTTTTGTGCTTTAATATCAGGTTATTAACAATTTTGTATTTTCATTTTTAGGTTATTTTGTGTGTAAATATCCAGGTTAATGAAAGTTTTGTGTGTCAACTGTGGGGTGAATTCTTTCTCACATACACTCCTGAACCACATTAGCACACTGTGAAGACAAAAAAAAGCCTTTTTCTCTCACTAACCAATTAGCGAGCTGACAATTTCTTTTAAATATGAAGTGGTGGATGAAGAGCCCTACAGTTTCCCTGTGGGAGGTAGAGTCAAAGTAAATGAACCCTGCGGTGAAGACGGCTTTTCCTATCAGTTTCCCCTATAGGAGCTGAATCTCATTTCACTCTGGGACTGTAAGTCCTTGTAGAGGAAAAGCTCCTGCTTAATGCCTGAAATGGAAATGAAACTATTTAGAATACTGATGCGTTTTTTTCTTGATATAATACTAAACACCGTAGTTCATTTACAATAGAGGGGATAAGCTCAGACACATTATTAAAAAGCTCAATATAGCTGGGATATGCATATAATATCCCAATTTCTACCTTCTGTAATGCTGTTTTTCATTATTTCTACCTCACTCGCTGCATTTGATACATAACATGAAGTCACTATATGACTAGAGGGATATTTGGCACTTTGGCCTAAGAAATCCAGTTGTATATGGTGTTTGGTCTGTGCAGTGCATTTGTCTGACAGTAATATGTACAGTCTAGTTGCTGTCATTTTGATCTGCTTGTCAGATCTCGCTGCATCTTCTCACCCCTCTCTGAAACACACAATTCCAGCCGTTTTAGGCTCAGATTTTTTGGGTTTTCTTTGGTCCTTCCTCACATTTTGACTTGTGCAGCCAAGTTTGTTATAAGGAGGAGATAAATTGAAGACTGCATTGTATTTAAGACCCACAAGGACACAGATGATGACGGGCTGAGAACCCTGACCTTGAGTCATTTGTAGCGTGATTTAGTTTCATCCATTCAGTGCACATTTAATTTTTAAATCTAATACATTTTGATAAGTAGCAACATTGCTAAAACAATTTACTGATTGGTTTATTGACAGAAAACTCAACAATAATTTCTCTCAAATCTAAGAACATGCAGGTTTTTTCCTGATTTGCATTATTGTACATCACATAATTTTGGTTTTGAGACAGCTAATTTATATCCTCTTTAGGTTATTCATAGCTCTCTGACATATTTTAAACTCAAGACGTCACTGATGAATCACCTTGTGACCACCTTCAGAAAAATAATATACACCAGAATGAGGTGTAGATGGCTTCTGATGGTAAATGGTCTCCTCTTAAAGAGCACTTTTCTACCTGAATGATACTCAACACGCTTTACGATGCTTTCTCATTTACTATTCATGCACACATTCGCCTCCTGGTGACAGAGCGACCATGTAAGACATCAGAAGGTGTTCACTAAGCAACTGAAGCTGGCTTGTTTTTGACATTTTGGCCAACACCAGTCTGTTAAAGGTCACAAATTGGACATTGGATCTCACATTATTTTGTTGCAGATAATGGTTGCAGCCTCAAATAGAAATAAACTGTTTTCAGAAGACTTTTTTGTTACTCTGGCCTTTTATAAAAGCCCATGCAAAGATATAACCAAGTTACATGGAAAACATATCAGGGCAGATTGAAAAAATATGTAACTCTGATACACAGTAATGAATGTTTAGGAGTTTTTCGCACCTTTCATTCTGCTATAGGTGCTCTGGCTTGTAGGTATTTCTTTAAACCAGACATACTTGTATGGGACGGAGCTAACTGTAGGACGTGACTTTGGTGTTCCCTCAAAATTGTGATGAATGGAATTGGAATTGTTTTGGTGAAACATTTGCATGCAGGGAGACTGTCATTGAAATGGACAATTCACTGAAAAAAGCTTAAGAAAAACAACAATCCAAATCCTCTACAAAGATTTTCAGTATGGAAGGTTTTGGTGTTTTTCCTCTAGTAAAGTAGATTTTGAAAACAGTAGTAGGTAGACAGTGAAAGAAGAAGAGAAATTTGGCTGAAATAAGCATCCGCTGGCCCATTTCTACCTGCAGCTTCCATCTGGTGGGTCAGGATATTGGCATTTCAACTGTGTCTCCACAAAATTATTGTCTGGCACAAGTAAACTGCATTTTCAATTACATTTTGAAAGAAAAACATTTCCGTTTGCTTGTGTCATTTGCTTTACTGTTTTACCGTCAGTCATTTTTAGCCAACCAATCATACAGTGGTGGAAAAAAGATTTTGGACACTCCATGCATTCATGAAATACTGCATTAAGAATCTCTCATAGGTCTTCAAATGTAATTTCTTTTAATCCAGTCACAGCCAAAATACTAAATACATCCTCAAAAAGCCATTAAAACTTAAAATTGATTGGTTCCGTAAAAATACATCAGAATTTTTGAGTATTGGGTCATTTTGGTTCCAGTGATTTTTATTAGAAGACACAATTTTTGTTGCCATGCTTCGTGTCTATACAAAGCAGCACATTTGAAAGTTCTTCAGAGACAAAAATGGCTAAAACAAGGAACCTAACGCAGGAAACACACCTGAAGATCCAGATTCTCAGCCAGGAAGGGTCCAGCTGTCACCAGATAGCCAGGAAGTGCAGATGCAGTCCATCAGCAGTTCTGCCTCCTCACACAGACTTTGTGGCTTTTTCAACCAGCAAACCTTTTCTACTGTGTCATGGGTGTCAAAATCCCCTTGATTCCAAACAAAAGCACATTTACCTCAAAATATAAATGAGAATGCAGTTTAGTTGTGACGGAACACAATGCTGGTTAACCGCCCATTTTTTTTCTGTCTAATTAAAGTGGATTAAATTACTACAGAATATGCGAAATATGTTGTTTCTGGTGCTCCAGAGTTTTATGTCAGGGAGGTAGAAATAAGATATATATTGGGTGGTTGGGGGAGAAAATGTAAAAGCTTTCCTCATCTGGTTACAGTTTAAATCCACCATATCTTGAATATATCTGCACTGCATGCTGCCTTAATGACTTGTTGCATCTTTATAATATGGAAATTTGGATTATATGTCCCTAAAGTGCTAATTTAAATGAGTATTCTAGCAGTATGTAAAGTGCTCTGGACTGCCTAGTCCCTCCACTGTGTGACTACAGCATCTTTTTTACTACGGGTTTCTACAGTATGTATTTTTGTCTGTTTCCACCACAGACTGCAGTTGATCAAGTGCTATTTGAGTAGTAGCTGAGGTTTTTTTGTCAGTGAAGTCGTCTGTGTGTTTGAGAGCTTGCAGGAAGGTTTCATTAAGATGCTTTGATGTGCTTTTTTCCCCGATGCTTTTAAGGTAGATGTTTCATTAAAAAACATCAAAGCTACATCTCTTTCTTTCTTGCTTTCTCACACCGTCTCTCTGTCGCACCAACCCTTCCTCGGTTTTGTCTTCCTCACTATTACAGTCTGCACAAGTATTTGTCCTCCAGTGTTTACTGTCTTTCAGCTTTTCTCTCATATATTTTTCCTTTCTACAAACCTCCCGCTGTTGTGTCGCAAGAGTGCAGCTGAAGCAAGGGAGCGAATTCTGCGCTTTATTTCTCCCCCGGCCTTGTCTTTGTTTCTCCCACCTCATGGACTCTACACCTCAACAATGTGATTTCCTCTCATATCAGCAGAAATGTCTTTAGCACAGGATCCCTGATGGCTGTTTGCTGCAGTGTAGGTCTTGGCTCTACCTCCGTTGGTTTGATTGCTTTTCCTGATTCTGTTTTGATTTCCTTGGACTTTTCTCCATTTATTTTCTCAGAAATTACTTTGTGTATTTTCTCTTTTTTTTGGTGTGTTTTTTTTAGCAACAGGGTATAGTTTTAATACTCTGGTGTACATTAAACATGCTGTATTATAGTAATGTTCTGAAAAATTATCTAGTAAATTGAAGGCAGCCAGGATGTTTGCCAAACGTATAGCCCATGAGGTTCCAAAACTGCTGGTGTCTCTAGTTTATAATATTTTGTGGTTTTCTAAGACACTTTGCCCTGAGGAAATTTGCAAAACCATATAAATGCACAGTATATATCATGGAAAAGAGTCAATGGAGTTGACAAAGTTGGTATGTTGGTCAGAATGAATGTCAAGATGTGATAAAAACCAGGAATGGTCGATCCATTGAGGTATTTTGGCTTCTGTAGGACATTTCAGTCTCACTTTTTCAAGCTCCACTCTACTGTACAGCAACAGATTTAGCTAAACTTTCAGCATCTTCAACTATACGCTTCAGAATAAGCAGAAGCTGGCGAAATATGTGTTGTTTGTTCTCAACTTTAAATACAACTGTACACCAATGAGATGTGCAATTAGTTGCTTTTTGCATATGTGCATGAAATTACAAAGTTGGTGTTGATAATGTGCTGTCAACACAAAGGGCTTGGTAGAGTCTAGGTGACATAGAAACTGTATTAAACTGACATATTAGCATAGTTTCCGATATGTAGGTTAATAAAAACCCTCTCTTCTCTCTGATCTCCATTACAGGTACTTTACCAACATTTCCATCGGTGGACGGGACTATTCCTTCAACAGTGATGGCTACCTGTCCAACCCGCTGCTTGATGTCATCTCCTACACCAATGGGAGAGGCTGGGAGGAGGTCAGTATACCGCTGTGCAAATTACCGCTAATTAGCATAACGCAGAGACTAGACTGGCTAACTGCAATTTCACACCCCATCAAACATGCTAACTCATCACTGCTCAGTTTTGCCTTTCTGCCACCTCACAGCCTCCATCTCTCTCTCTCCCAGACCTCCTTAGATCTCCCCAAAGACCCCTCCTCTTTCCCATACTCTAGTCTGGGTTTGTCAGGCTTGTTAGACGGCGCTAACTCACAATCCAATATCCCAGCGGTCACGGGCCACATGTAGCAGCTGTACAGTAATAGCACCAAATCCAAGGTCTGCCCTCTGTCGGTGCTTTCAATTCCTCAAGACTTCTTTCGACCTGAGAAAAACAAGTAAACCTTTTTGTTGTACCCCGCTGTGCTCCATTTGTTCTTGACCTTTCAAGACTCAATATGTTTACCGGCAAGTCCAGACTCAAGGCCCCCCACAATTTGAGAGTGATAACTAAAAAGGAAAAAAAATCAACCTTTTAAAGGGAAAAAAAAATAAAAAATAAAATAAACTAAAATTAAAAGGAAAAAAAAAAATATATATATATATATATATATATATATATATATATATATATATATATATATATATATATGAATATAACATGAGCTTAAAGCCCCTAACTTTCAAAGTGCCAGTAGTTCTTCACCTTCCTGTCAAAGCTAAACTTCCACCTAAAGGTGCCAGACTATTTATTTTCTATAGCTCAGCTTTGTAAGACAAGGATTAGGAGAACGGCATGAGTTAAAAGTGTGCTATGGAGGATTTCAGGAATGAGTAAACTCAATTTATGTCAGTAGTTTCTCTAAGTACCTGTCTTATCAGGTGACACATGGCCAGAAATGTGTGCAAACCACTTCTCCTTGCATGTTCTCTTTGAGGCTGTTTTGCATGGTTTGGAGCTAATTCCAGGTAAAGGCTTCATGCTACGTTCTTTCAACTTTGTAGCACAGTTTGTGTATGATCCTTTCCTGATCCAGCTTGAGAATCCTCCTGTGCACAGTCAGACCTATAAAGCAAATGTTTTCCCTGTATGGTGCAGAAGAACTTGACTTTTGAAAAATCTTTTTGAAAGCCTCACTAGAGGAGCAACGGTTGTCATACCGGTAGATTTTATGCATGTGGTTTTGGAATGAGATGTTCAGGAATTGCATATGGGTGTAATGTACAGACGTCCCTATACTTTTGCCAATGAAAGGCTACAGCTAGAGTTTGCTTTTCCTAAACTGTGATGCTTTGATCACCATTGACAAACGCTTGCCGACCCAGAAACAATATGAATGCTGAAATAAAAAGTTAGAAAACCTTCTGTCCAGAGAAACTGATCTAACCAATATCAGATTTGAGCTTTATGCCAGAATGTTTGCTGCTACTGCTCATTAAAAAACCTGTGCGTGCTCCAGACCTTATTGATCCAGATGTGTGAATGCAAAGATGTTCCAAGACTACATCTATATAAAGAGAAAACTGTACCTGCTGTAATTTTGGCCACCATCCCCTTTGAGGTAGCGTTACCCCCAGTTTTCTTTCTATGTTTGAAGAACTGAAAATTGTGCTTTAGGTGCATCTGTAACACATGCTGTGTCAAAAATGGCAACGCTTCAACTCGAATTACATTTTAGGTAATAGGAAGAAGTTGCAGAAGCCATGAAATGTGTGTGTTTTCAATTATGGCGCTACATTTCGGGTAGTTTCCACTTAGACACCTCAGAACACTACAGTGGAACTCTGCCTTAGTAAGCATGAAGAAAACAATGAGCATTCTCTTAATCACTCTGCTGACTTGATCCATCTCCTATAGTCTTGGAGACTACAGATTCTACCACTGAAGACAGTCGTTTAGTGTCTTGATCATAGCCATAGACTTCATCACCACTGATAGTTTTCAACTGTTAGTTTGACACTAAGTGCAATGTTTGCTCTATGTGCAAACTTGAGGTCCATGGTGAAACTGTCCATGTGAACCTGCAGATAGTTAGAAATGGACTTCCAGAGAGCTTTCCAGGAGAACTGGAGTAACGTATTACATGTGCACAAGAAGACTACTTCTAAAGGGATGGTGGCCAAATTTAAAATGGGCGACTTTTACTTCTTCATCGCATTTCATAGTCCTATCTTCTGAGGAACCAGATGATGCAAGATGTGAAGATAGCACATGTGGTGACCTAGAATCTAAATGAAATTTCTAAGGATTTGATGCGTATTTTGAGCTGAATTGTAAAAAATGAACAAACCATCGAGGTGGTAGTAAGACACAGTGCAGGTACTGGAGAGAAAATTGTCATTCTAACCTAAATTGCATATTTTGCTCCTTTTGATGTCACATTCAGCTGTACAATCTCATTTTGCCGTTCTTTTGTCACCAGTTTCCCTTTTTTCCTCAGTGTTTCATGGTGAATCTTTGATATGAACTGCCCTCTAAATCCCCCTTTTTTTCCACTCGTCCACATTCGTGATAAAACAAATTAACTTGACAATGCTGCATAAATATTCCCCCTCTGGACTTTTTGGAAACAGTCTGAGTTGAGAAAAATCTCGAACTGAATGGTATTGTTTTGGGTGGTTGGGGGTCTGGTGAAATTGATAAATCATGCATGCTAGGATCTGAAGTCAACCCCAATCTTGTTTTGCAGACATAGCAAGCCTTTGAGCAAGATTCAGATCAGGGGACATATTAAAGTCAGTGACGGTAGAAAAAGTGCTTTCTCTTGAAAAGACTGCAGAACAAAGGGCGTTTATTTTTGGAGGATGTCAGCTATTTTTTCATGCTATTAAGACTTCTCTGTCTCATTTTGCCTTTCTTTGGTTTGTGAATTCCATACATCCAGCCTGAGTTTGTTCTGCCAGTAGTTAACCTTCCAGCAGACACTCAGAGACTTAGTGAGAGCAGACTTTTGCCCGGTGCACCATTCTACTAACTGAAGTACTCCTCCATCTGTGGGAATCTGCCCTTCTCTAGCACATCTCACCTTTACTGTATTGAATTTGTGCTGACTGAAGGTTAAGACTCTGACAGAGGAGATAGGTTACCGTCTTGTACTCCACGAGATTGGCAAAGAAAAACTACTGGCTACAGCAGGCAGAAAACACTGACAGATAAGAGTTTACATTGCACTGCTGCTCTCAAAAGATGACTCCCCCGCTGCTGCTTTCATATCTGATGTTCAGGTGAGTTGAGGAGGAAACCATCAGGGTGCACTGTAAAAAATAAGCAAAAATTCTGTCAAAAATGGTGAAAGTCTGGCAGTAAGGGTGCCAGAAATACATAAAATAATGATGAAATACTGTAACTTTTCTAAACTATAAATGCAGTGACAATAATGGCAAATATATAAATAATAATAATAATAACCACAACAATAATAGTACTTACTAATAAATAGTAATGAACAATATAATAATAATAATAATAATAATAATAATAATAATAATAATAATAATAATAATAATAATAATAATAATAATAATAATAATAATGTTAACTATACAGATTTTTGTTTTCAGATTTATACAATGTAAAATAACCATAAATTGTTGAATGAAGTTTTAATGTAACTGAAACGTGATGATATCTGAACCTTGCAGTCATGTTGTCAGGTGTCACTGAATGTAGTTCAATATTTTATATAACTCAGAATGACAGCTCATGTTGTTTCATAGTTAAAGGTCAATGCAAACATGTTAACATACAAACTTGATGATATGTCACCTGAAACAGCTTCTTTAACTGCACCAAGAAACATTACCCTGCCATGAAATAAGGTAAGATTAGATTTACTAAACCCACAGTGGGAGAAATTTGCATTGTTGCAATACCAAAGGTGTAGAAAACTAAAAAAAAAAATAAACCAAAAATACACATAAGTACTAGTTCTCATTGTCCAACTTCCTCTGGATGGAAATAACAGTACTGCACCTGTCAATGGACTCTTCCGTGAGTAGAAATACTGATAGAGAAGTAGTGATGTAGCATGGAATTGTCCATAAGTAGAAAAACAATGATAATGCACATATTCAAGTTAATGTAGAAAAAAAGATATTTTACTCATAATGATAGCTGTCAACACATGTGGGCCATAAAATAGAAGCTGCATTTAATATTTTTGTTCACAAGTTTGGAAGTAACATGAGGTAGCTACCAGATGTTCAACCAAACCAAGTCATCCTTCTGCAAATTACTGAACAAGCAGTTTGAAAAATTTAAACTTGCACCAAAGACTTTATAAAAATAAAAAATAAAAAAAAAAAAACTGAAAAAGACAAAATCTTGCTTCATAACACAACTGTAAAATACAGAATCTTTTTTTTAAGCTTTGGATGGACGCAGATGCAAATTGCTACAATTTATTTTTTATCTGTCCTTTGCAGACAAAGATTTAAATATTCAACAAATATTCAAAGTCACGAATCCAGGATCTCTAGAAGTAAATGTATGAAAGCTGTGACCTGAGAGATAATGGCCGAACAGGGCAGCAGCGGTGACAGTACAACTCCCTCAGAGACCAACACTTGACCCTAGCTACCCTTCGGTTCACTCAAACCTCAATTATCTGAACGTCCCTATTTTCTGGGTTCATATTTGCTAAATTAACCTTTGCTGAACTGAATCCTGGAGTGTATTTGGAGAGCAGTGCAATGTTACGGCAGCTGAACAAGCACTTGGGCTCATAGACGGAGATCCGTGACTATATTTATTGAAGAGTCAGAGAATGGAGTTGGTCTTGCTTTTAGGCTAGACGGTAACTTTTTTCA
The DNA here is from genome assembly GCF_022539595.1 of Amphiprion ocellaris. Taxonomy (NCBI): domain Eukaryota; kingdom Metazoa; phylum Chordata; class Actinopteri; family Pomacentridae; genus Amphiprion; species Amphiprion ocellaris. The sequence goes on along the minus strand of NC_072780.1, from coordinate 1,265,935 downwards.
GATTTTTCTACGTCCTGCTCTCTCCACCAGGATTTGAGGGAACTTTCATGCCCAGGTGGTGGTAAACAAATATAAATTCAGTATTTTACACCTTCTAGAATGTCTGAGGTTGTAGGAAAAATGATGCCAAATTGGCAGTGAGACCTGGACGAGATGTAAATCCTACTGAAAGGTTGGATTTGTTCACTTTACACCAACTCTGATCTGCTTCTCTGTTGTTAGCAGAGAGGAGCTGAAAGGAGAGAGGCCGGACAAAGGGAAACCAAAAAGCTCATCGTGACACTGCAAGGCTGATTAATCATTTTTACATAACATTTAAAAGGTCACACCACATAAATAGCAAGAGGTGTGTGGTTAAACAGCTGTCTGCGGTTCAGGAGGTGCATCATAGGAGATAAAAATAGATAATAATTAGTGAGGAGCTGGCTAATTTCCAATTAATGTGTCATAATAACTGTCCACCTTCATTGTACATATTTGGGGATGTGAAGAATTAAACAAAACAACTACTGAATGGTGCCTAGTGGGGAAATTAGCAGCGTTACGAAGAAAACAGTTTCTTTTGTGAATCGTTTTAAAGGTTTGTCTTCAGTCTGAGTAGAGGAAACTGAAATCAGCCACCTGGATTGGACATTTTGCTAACTGCATTAGGAATGCATCCATCCATGGATACTTGCTGGCTGACCTGATCAGCAGCATGTTCTTCTGTAAAGGCTGATTTATTTACATGTGTGAGGCTGAGTTTCACTGTGAGGATGGAGGCAGAAAGACGGCAAGGCTCAGGAAACTGGTGGTGTTCCGGCAGTCCGACTGTGGAAAAGAGTGAGATCTGTTGGTGCCAAACTGGGAAAACCTCCATGTGTGGAGCTACAACTAATGCCTCAAATGCAGCTTTGATAGAACAGCATTTCTTTACTGTCACTGCAAATTTGCAGTGAAACTAGTCAGGAATCTCATACTTGCCTCGTGCTACTGGGTAATCTGGTTAGTCAGAGTGTTTGGCAGAGTTAATCTCTCTTATAGCTTTGGGTTAGAAAGTGTTTTCCAGCCTGATAAACATCCTGAAGATGGTCTTCTACCTTCTCATCATCAAGAAAAGATGATCCATAAGCTCAGTAAACATTAAGACGGTGAAAAAAAGTCCATTTGAGGTGCCAAATTTCTGTTTCTTTTTAATCAGATTGAAAACAAACATTTAGATGATTCATGTAAAAATCTGCTTTCACTGGGAGCTCAGTCTAATTGTACTCTGATAAACATTCCCCCATATCTCTGCAAAGAGTGCAAAGCTAGCACAACACTTAGAGCCAGAATAAAAGGTTGAAATAAACCTGAATTATCTTTTTAATATTTTTGAAGATACTGACTCAAGCTATGGTTGGAATTTCCCTGCACACCTCTGATGCTGCTGCTCATTAAAGTAGGACACAAATTGAAAGATTAGCTACTAAATGTGATGAAAGAATACAAACTTTCCCCCAAATTCCAAGTCTTGGGAACTAATGGTCCAAGCATGATGCAAAGAAGAGCTCGAACCATGAAAGCAGGGCAGCAGCACCACAGCTCCAAATTGGTTCAGTTCGTACCACATGCGAGTCATATTTATGTTTAATGTGAAGAAGTGGAGCTGAGTCTCATCTTTACTTGTGCAAGTGTTCAATATTTTGTCTACTGTATTGATCGTTTTACATCAGTAGCCTGTTAGGCACCCTTAAGTAATATTGTCTTCACGATTTTCTGTCATTTCTCTGCAACAAATGATGTTGCTGTGAAGTTGAGCACTCCAGCGCATCTCTTATAAGAAATGAAAGGATTCTTCCATTGTTTGATTTTTGTTGTTTCTGCTGTCAGACGAGGCGTCTTTCGCGCTATACTTTTTTTCTGAAACACCTCATTGTGTAGATTTTTATGAAGTTAGGTGTTACGTGATGCAACAACACCGCAAGTCATATTACATTTGTTTGTTCTTTGAGCCGAAGCGTAAACAGGGGAGTATGGAGTGGATCAATGAGCGAATAAGACAAGAAAGCCGGCTGCCTTTTTAATCAATGTGACAGGAGAGCTGGATCCTACACCACACAAACCTTAATTCCATTTCAGCCCAGCTTTAAGACGCAATAAGAGTTTTACAAGCTGACAGCACAGAGCGATCGCAGCGCATCTGCAAAGCGGGGTTGATGGCTGGTAATCGATTATGGAGCTGACTTCTTGGCCTGCAATCCCCACTGTGTATAGATCCTCCCATGAGGTGCTACCACAATAAAAATTACATGCAAAACAGACAAAAAAAGACGAGCTGAATTTTCAAGTCAAAAATCATGACTGAACATTAATATTTTGCATGGGATTGTTGGATCTCTTCAGTTTGCTAATTGTTCTGATGGAAAATAATCTTTAATTCATCAAATATCCGAATATGAGATAGAATAAGACTACAAGGCTGATTTGAGAGCATGATAATCATTGTACCAATCAATGATCATAAACATAATCAGCAAACATTTATCTAAAACATGCTTCAAATTGAGCATCTTATCTACCCACTGCATTGCCTTGTTAAAGCTGCAGTGTAGGTAGGGTTTTTAAAAACTGCTTTTAATGAGAGAGTTTAATCTCCATAATACAACATTTTGGAGGATGCTAATTTCTCAAGATCCGTTCCATTGCTCTACATTTGAGGAGAAATCCTGAGGTCAGCCTTAAGGCGGGACCTTGAGTTTTTTTAAGCAGCTCATGTCTCCACACCTTGGTGTTCTCTGCTCATTGAACTCGTGTTTTCATATTTAATGCGAATTAAAAATACAACAAGTCCTGCTCGAGCCCGACATCGACCAGGCCTGGTTAAAGCTGAATGGAGAGACTGAATATTGTATGGACATATTGACTGGTTGTCTGAGGAGCAACATACTGAATTCTGCAGGAGACCAAATATATTTAAAAAGATACAAAAAATAACTATTTGTACTGGTTGACACCTTAATTTGTCATGCTTTCATAAGGATTACATTTCTCCAGCCAGCCACAGTTTAGAAGCGATTTTCCTTGGAGGCCAATTTTGTGTTTCATTTGCTTACTACTACAGCTGTTTTGCACTCGCAAGACTGAAAACTCTGCCAGAAATCACTTGAAAGTAGTAATGAATCCACTGCAGGAGTCACATGAATGAATGGATGGTGTTGAGTGCTTTGACTTTCAAACATTCAGGGACTCAACAAGACTGAATGGTAGTTGTGTTGTTATTTGAAGAGGTTTGACTCGTTTTGGAGGGAAGACATCATGGAGAAACAGAACAGAAGCCAGGACGGTCTGACCAAAATAAATACAGATGAAAATCAAAGACAGGAAGTTCAGACAGCAAGAGATGCATCAGTGATGTTTCCTTGAAGAAAATCTATCAAATAAGTAAAGATTTGTACTCGATACCCAAGGTTACAAAAGACAGTAGAAAAGAAAAGAAATCTACATGAATATAACGATGATAAGGCATACATTGTTACACTTGTAGTTTCCACATAGAAACAAATCATTTTGTCTCACTGTGAAGGTGAGATTGCCCTGTCTTAGGAGAGGCTTCTGGTTTGAAAGAGCCCGCAGTTCATATAAGAAGGAATCAATCAGGGCTTTTGTCCAGGAGATCAGGGTTTATGTACCAGTAGTTTAGACTTAAGTTCCTCTTTGGTTAAGTTTAAGCACCATAATGGTTAAGGTTTAGGAATGCATGGTGTAGGTTATAATACAACCCTTTAATCACATATTTGAAGCTTTCCCTCCATGTTCTTGGTTACCAGGGCGATAAGTCTTCCTCCATCTTATAGTATATGACTGGTTAGTTGAAAAGAAGCAAAAATAAAGCAGTAAAATAAACTGCAAAGATTCAGAATGTTGATTTGAAGCTGTCATAAACAAATGTAATGTGGAACAAAGGATGTTTCCCCTGAAACATAACTGCAAATTCAGTTTAGTTGTACAGAAACACCATTTTGTGGAAGCACATATTTTCACTTTATTTTAACTTGCATCAACATATTTGAGCTTCAGGGCACTAATGCGTGATTTTATAAACCTTTCCTACCTTAACTTTGTTCCTTAATGTTCATTCTTCAGGACACAATGATTGTATTCTGTATTAAAGCATATTCTAATCAGTTTTGCACCGAATGTAATGAAGTTGAGTAAAAGTTTGTAGCTAATGTAGCTTATATAGTCACCCATTAGGTCCGTCCTATTCTGTAACGACGTTTGTATTTGGAACACCAGGCTTTGCAGTTTTTACCAGGTGATTTTGTGTTCGTTTGAACTTTCCAACCAAACCCTGTGGCTGCACTGAACATGAACCATTCTAATCAGTTAAAATGGTGACACTGGGTGTAAGAGGAGCACATGCTAGTGCAAATAGGCCAGTCTTCCAGTGCTTTTTACTTTTGTTGTTAGTTAAAAGAAAAAAGTAATTAAATGCAGGTACGAAGGAACTGACAACTTTGTATCAAAGAGGGCTTCCACTTTGGGGTCTTGATCACCCTGTCAGGATTTATTTCAGCAGCACCAGATAATGGTGGCTTTTTAACTTTATCCCTTAGAGAGTCTGCTGTCATCTTTAGATGTTAACTTACTCAACCTCAGGTTTCACAGTGCTGTGCTTAGTCCAGAAGCTGAACACATAATAGCACCAAAAATGTAAATCTATGCTACATGTGTGCAACAGTGGGCTCATTTTTCACTACAATATAAAGTCCTGCACCTCTTTAGAAATGACACAACAATGGATAGATGGTGTCTGTGCAGCGTAGTAAATATAAGATGACATAAATCCTAAATAATAGAAAACACCGAGTTGAAATTCTTTGATTATGTGAAGAAACACAAGCACATAACGCCAGTGCTTTCCTCACTTCACTGGCTTCCGGTTAGATTCAGGACTGATTTTAAGATTCTTGTGTTTGTTTTTAAGTCTCTGAATGGACTGGCCTCAGAATATTTACCTGACCTTGTTAAGGTGCATCAACCCTCCAGAGCCCTTAGGTTGGCTGACTAGATGGTCCTGGACCTTCCTTGATTACTGATGAAAACTAGAGGAGATCGAGTACTTTGGTTGGCCATAGGCCTTTTTAAATGTGCTATATAAATGAATCTGACATTGATATAAAAGCTGCAAATTAACAAATAATTGCAACTGACAACTAACTGCAGTCAACTACTCATTGCAATGAACAGCTACGATGCAACAGCCATGGATAGAATGTCTTCAGTGCAGTATTACACAGAGTGCCATAAAACCTTAAAAAAAAAGTTGCATTTGTTTGATCATTTGATATAAAGCTGCAACCAACAACTTTAAGGATCCACATCGACCTCCACAAACCGTCCATATACGTCACATGTTCAGTGTAGCCAAAGCATATGCGTATTTGACTTGGTTGACATCACTGTGATGACTGTGATTTTATTACTTAGCTTCTTCTAGAAATCATTTCACAGCTGATTATACATCTGGAGTAGCTATAGATTCATTTTCATTTGTAGAATTGTTGTTTTTCCCTTTAACTAAAAACATCCATACTACCTTCTGATGAATGGATTTTGCTGTCCTCTGGCAGCATCACTGATTCAGCCTTGAACATTTTATTTATACAATTGCTATTCTCATCACTGAGTGTTTGGGCTTTGTATGAAAAGGTCTTCTGCTACTCAGATACGGATGAGTTTTACCTTTTCAGCATTAGCAGCAGCAGTGATTTGTTTGTGATAAACAGGAGAAGAGCTGTGTGGAACAAAGAAAAACATAAGGAAAATCAAACATTCTCTTCCAGGTTATTGAGTGTGGATGCCAGCTATTTGTTGGTTTGGGATAATTAATGTCAAATTATCGACAGGAGAGGGGTGGCAGAGCCGTTTTATTGGTCATTTGAGGAGCGATGACTGCAGAAGTAATGATTCCTCAAGACAACGCATGTCACTGTTGATTTTGGAAGTAATGCATATCGAGGTATTGATTCATCTGAGCAGTCAGCCAAAAACTATCGAGTCCTCTACGCTGTGCACCTCAAAGGATTGATTGTAATGGAGAGGAAAGATGGATATGAAGAGACCAAAAAACTGTTATGACTCAGATCTAGTTCTTTTAGCATGTAAAAAAGATCCAGTTCGCTTTGCTGTGTATAAGTGGCGTGTTTGACAATGATTCCTGGAGCTCCATGGCAACCAAGAATGGCAAAAATACCAAATCGCTGTCTGTTGCTGGGTCTGGCAATCCAAGGATTCAGCTCTTTGCTGCGTGCACATGTGCATGTAAATGCGAGTCTATTGTGCTTTTTAAAAAAGCGTTCGCTTCGGCTGATGAAAAAACATTTGAGAGAGGTAACTGGAGGACAAGCGAGCACTGAAGAGCAAATTATGATGTTGTTTGGTAATGAACTACTGGATCCTGCTATTATTATTTCTGCAGCAGGAAGGAACAGTGAAAATAGAGACGTGCATGAAAAATGGTCTCTTGATTTTATCGCCGGGTCTGTGTTAATGTGTTTAAGCGGCTAGAGTGAATAATTCTGAATAATAATGTACTAAAAACACAAGTGAGACAAAAAGGAAACACAAAATGACAAAAGTCGGACAAAAAACAACTAAAACAATGTGATATATTACAAAAATGAGACACAAAATGACAAAGAACAATGAGCCATATAGTATTCTCCTTTTTGATCAAAACAGCTTGTCATGGTCTAGAAATTATTTTAAATTTATAGTTTTACGAAAATCGTCTCTGTCACAAAGTCGTCTCGCGGGCCGGACTGGACCCTCTGGCGGGCCGGTTTTGGCCCGCAGGCCACATGTTTGACACCCCTGGACTAAGTTATCTGCAGTCCTCGCATAACGAATTCTATCACCTTGTATCAAAGTTTTCGGGTCCCTCTTGTTCTGTAATTTATAATGTTGTCCCTTTAGGTGTTCCAGACAGAGTTTAGGATAAAAAGACACCAGGATGCATGGACACAGGATAGTAACTGACAGCTTTAACTATAGTTTAGAGCATTGCTATACCTGCACCAACATAATAGAAGACTCAGATGACATGTAAAATGTCAAAGCACATCTCTGTGTTCGTGAGCGATGGAGGCCAGCATGATGCATCGAGTACAGACTTCCAATTTTCCACATCTATTTCAGACTCCTCTCAGGGGCTTTTTGCCATCATTAGATACTGAAAACATGAGAGAAGGAAAATATCATGCAACTACAAGTACCGGGCAATTCAACAACAATGATGCTCCGAGTTCCAAAACACTTTTAGCAAACCACTGGAAAATTGGTTTATTATTTATTTGACATTCCGTTTTTGTAAAGTACAGGTGAGTTTAACCTTTGGAGAGGGTTTTTGGGCTCAGATAGAGGAGTGTGCTTTTAAAATGAAACTCATATGAAACAGGGAAGGGGAGTGGAGGATAGAGAAAGATATGGAGCGACTCAAAGTTGAATGGATAGTTTGTGTTGAAAATAAATACCGTTTACCTAAATCACCTTTATTTCACTAAAATTCAGCTTTTTTATTAATTGTTTCCTCTGTCATTCTACTATTAATAATGATTGATTAGAAAATGTGTGCATGTATTTGCAGGTACCAGGATGAATTTGGTTAATAGTGCTAGATTTAGATGTCTGAGTGGCCATTTTAACATAAGCCTAAACTAAACGTTAAGATGTAGTCTTTTCTTCATTGTGTCGAAGCAAAGGTCTGATCTGTTACCTGGCCATCCATCCATCCATCCATCCATCCATCCATCCATCCATCCATCCATCCATCCATCCATCCATCCATCCATCCATCATCTATGCACCACTTAATCCTCATTAGGGTCACGAGGGGCTGGAGTCTATCCCAGCTGACTTAGGGCAGGGGACACCTGGACAGGTAACGGTCTATCACAGGGTGACAAAGAGAGACAATCACTCTCATGTATGGACAATTTAGAGTTACCAATTCACCTCAGCATATTTTTGGACTGTGGGAGGAAGCTGGAGAAAACCCATGCATGCACAGGGAGAACATGCCAATCCATGCAGAAAGAGCCCAGGAAGTCCGGGACGCGAACTGGAGATCTTCTAGCTGCCAGGCGAAAGTGCTAACCACCAACCACTGTGCAGCCCCCTAGCCATCTAAAGGAGCTTAAATGTTTTAGTCCAGTTTTTCCCAGTTAGATGCAACAAAGATGCTTTCTGCAAGAATATGAGACAATTGATATATATTTAGAATCTAAAATGGTCTATAGTCTCAAATATATGTAACTTCGGCTACCTCAACCGCAGTCTCAGTCTCATTAAAAACGATTTTCTGAGCATTACACAAAGAACCTTAAACAGCGTATCATTTGCAAGTGACCAAATGTGTGTTTACAAGGTTGTGCAAATCAGATGTGTTTTCTGCAAACCTGAGTAGATGTGTCATAATAAGACCTAAACCTGGATATAGAAACAGTGATTTCCAGGCCTGCAGACCTGAGTATTTGTGTGTTTCGTACGTTTTACAGGTTGGCTGGTGGGAGAACGGACACCTGCGCCTACGCTACCACCCCTGGTCTCGTTACGGCTCTTTCTTGAAGCCTCTGGATGACGCCCAACACCTCCGAGTGGTCACCCTGGAAGAAAGGCCCTTCGTCATTGTGGAGCCGGCTGACCCAGGCACCAGCTCCTGTATCCGGGACTCTGTACCCTGCCGCATGCCAGTCAACTCCAGGTAATACACCTCTGAACCCAAAACTGGTGGAAACTCCTCCCCTGGTACAGTGTTGGATTGTAACCCAACTGTACAAGCATTCCAGTGTTTAAAGGAGTGTTAATATACAACAGAAGTGCTTCACTGTCGGGACTGTGCATTCACTGCAGCAGTCCTGGTCATGTTCCAAACATGCTGAACCCCATCTGACCCCAGCAATTTTTTTTTCTAGGTCTCATCTGACCAAAGAATGTGCTCTCAATATTAATCAGGCTTCATTTGATGTGTTTGGCAAAGTTTCATCTTGCAGTTTTGAACAAAACACCAAGGTGAACGGTGTATTTTTTGCACACCGTCCAGACATTGATGTTATTAACTTTCCTTCGCACTTTCTGAGACTTTTTCAGAACTAGATTGAGGATAAAGTGAACCATCCTTAGTGTCATTTTAGGAAGCTGGCCACTGCAGCTCTGATTAGTGGTACTGTGTCTCATTCTACACCTCCTGATCACTGCTGACACTGTTTCCACTGATTTTTAGTTAATTGCCAATCTTTTTGTGTCCTTTTCCATCTTTGTGAAGAACAATCACATTTTTAGTTCGTCTGGATTATTCCATGTAGAGCCATGATGCAGACATGCCCAAAGGTCCAAACCTGAGAAGGTTTCAGTGCTCACAGCCCATTTTATATCCATCCATCTTCCTCCTCTTATCCGGGGTCGTGGAGGCAGCAGATGAAGCAGGTCATTCCAGGCATCCCTCCTCCCAGCGATGCTTTCCAGCTCTTCCTGGGGGATCGCGAGGCGTTCCCAGGCCAGATGAGATATATAATCCCTCCAGAGGGTTCTGGGTCTACCCTGGGGTCTCCTCCCAGGGGGATGCGTTTGGAAAACCTCCAAAGGAAGTCTCCCCGGAGGATCTGAATCAGATGTCCAAACCACCTCAACTGGTTCCTTTAGAGGTGAAGGATCAGCAGCTCTACTCTGAGCTCCCTCTGGATGTCTGAGCTTCTCCCCCTATCTCTAAGGCTGAGTCCAGACACCCTACGGCAGAAGCTCATTTCAGACGCTTGTATCCACGATCTCATTCTTTGGGTCACTACCCAGAACTCATAGGTGAGGGTTGGAACGTAGATGGATGGTAAATAAAGAGCTTCACCTTGTTTCTGAGCTCCCTCTTCACCACGACGGTTCGGTACAACACCTACATTACTGCTGCTGACGCTGCACCAATCCTCCTGTCCAGCTCTCGCTCCATTTTCCCATCACTAGTGAGCAAGATCCCGAGATACTTGAACTCCTCCACCCCCCCACCCCCACCCCCCCACCCACCCACCCACGCTTGATACACAAACAACATGGCGGCGAGCGGTGCAGATCTAAAGGCGCGTGTCCACTAGATGCTATTTTCCCGCACGGCAATGGACCGCATCTGAAAATGGCACGGACGGCGGTCACTAGCGAACCACAACATGGTCACATGACAGCACTGAGCAACAGCAGGACGCTACGTGGTCACATGACCGAGCTTTCAGCTGGACAGTCCTGCAGACAAGTCGGATAAACACAGCGGCTCGGCCGCAAACTTTCCCTTTTATTTCAAAAACACGTCAGCGAAAAGTATTTCTGAAAGCATTTGAGGCAGAAATAATCTGTGCAGCAGCTGAATCTGTCCTCGTTTTAGGTCACTGACGTCTAGTTTAGAAGTTTGAGGACAGTTTCACGATGCGTGGAATCTCTGCCCGCCGCATGCAATTTGCATAAAGTAGAAGTCAGTCTACTTTATGCAAATGAGCTGCAGCCCTCTCCAGGTAAACACACCTGATCACAGCTGGAAACGCACCAACCGGACCAGTATCCCACATGCAGCGCATTTCCAGCTGTGATCCCGTGTGTTTACCTGGAGAGGGCTGCAGTTCATTTGCATTAAGTAGACTGGACTCCGGCGTGCAGAGATTAGGTAGGGGGCAAAAAAAAATCAGATAAATCGTGAGGCGGGATTTTTTGTATAAAAAAAAATCGGAGATTTTTTTTTTAGGCCATATCGCCCAGCCCTAGTTATTGGAAATCACTGGTGAACTCATCATAGGTTTTCTATCTTGTGTACCAGTGATCAGGTTTATTCACATTTGTTGCTCTAATTATCTACTTTGGGGCTTGTATTTTCAGTGTCTTTCTAAGGCATCAGTTTTGGATTATTCATAGGAGGTATACTCTATCGTTCAACTTGCAAGTAATACCAATACTGAGAGGTGATGTAAGTTGGAATTATTTGACATGAAAGTGATTTTATAAAAGGGTGAGTCACTTCTGTTGTATACCGTAATTCAGATATTTTTATATGAAAGCTTAATTTTTAGAACATAATTATAGTGACATGCTGTTCATGAATACAGGTTTTCTTTGTATCAGACTTCACATTAGAATAGATCTTTAGCCGTTACAAATCAGTGGTTTCACAATGATAGGTTCTGGCTTTTAACAACAGCAAACCTGCCCATTTTATGGCTATTAAAGCAAAACTGCCATTCACACACTTTTTTTATCACAGCATTATTGAAATGTCAATCCTCGGGTGTTCAATTTGACTCTCTGAGAGAAGGTAATGAGAGGTTTAAAAACACTCAGTGTTACAAAAGAAAAAGTGAGAGAAAACTACATGTCGATGGAGTGAGTATTTTTTTTTTTTTTTTTAAGAACGAGGCAGGACAGTATCACCTTCAGCTTATTATAGCCATAAGCGGAGGGGGAAGGGAAAATACAGATGTCAGATTTTTGTATTCGAGAATTGATCACAACAGTTTTACAACAGGAGTCAGTGATTTCTTACCCTGACACATCTTCGGGGGTTTTATTTTTCTCAAACTCCTTATCAGCTGATAAACCTCAGCAGAAAGTGGAAAAGAAATTTCACAAAGTGGTTAGATAGAGACTATCCTGAAACCAGAAGGTCTCTCGCTCTAATCCTTTGTGAAATTGAAATGTCTGGCCACACATCCATGAGCGAGACAGTAAATCTTTACCATCTCCAGGTGCTCTGTGCAGGGAGGGGAAAGGTTTCAAGAAAGACTTTGCTTCTGGGATCAATAGATTAAAACATCCCAAAAATAGCTTCATTGTCCCAGAGAGAAAATTAATTTGCCTCCCAGCATCTATAGAAACATTAAAAGCCATATGGCACCCGATCGCAGCACGCATTTAAGAGCAGGCATGATTTAGTTACAGCTAAAACCATAAAGAAAGCATGAAACGGCAAGGCAGAGTCAGGTTAATTGTCATTTAATCAATCCAGATAACAAACAGCAAGCATGAGTTACACAGAAAATCAAAAGATTTTTAATTGGAACAAGAAATCTCTGCTGCACCCTTATCAGCCCCTGGAAAAAAAAGAACAATCCAGTCTTACTGTGAGGATATTATTTCAATATATTACACAGAATGCCAGGAAATGACCCATGCTGATAATCCCCAAATCCTGCATTCATGTTCCAGAAAACACTAGTATTTAGAATGGAAGGCTTTTTATAAGGATTTTCTCCTGTTTAGTTTATATAGAAGGTTCATCTGAGGCAAAAGCAAGTCAGAGAAAGATTTATTCTGTGTGTGTGTGTGTGTGTGCGTGTGCGTGTGCGTGTGTGTGTGCGTGTGCGTGTGCGTGTGCGTGCGCACATTTTCTGGGCTCCTAGTCTATCCCAGATAAGCTTCCTTCCTGCCAGCACATGATCTGGCCAATGGGAAGATAACAAGTTCATCCTCCATCAGTTTTATTGGCTAAGAGAGACCTTTGCTCTGCTGTTAATCAACCTGCTTTGACTCCAATATTCTCCCTTAAATGATCTTTCCCCTTCCTTCCTTCTCTCTGTTTTTCATGTTTTTTAATTATATTTTTTATCCTCTCACTCTGTAACTGATTTATCTTTTTTTTTCTCACTGCAGTGCGGTGGTTGAAGTGTTTTCTGCTTTTATTTTCTGCTGTTGTCGGCACCAAGGTTATGAATTGCTTAAAATAAACACAAATGAATGAGGCTCAAATATGCTCTGGAAATTAATTACATTTCACTTTAAACATGTCCAGAGCCACATCACACGTGCCAAATATCTCATACCTGCTTTTAATGACTTAGAACTGAGCTCCTGGGCTTCAGAATGACCACTGGAGCTGTTTGAAACTGACTATTATTTGGTTAATAAAGTAAAATATCTAACATAGCGGGCTGGGTACTATTTTTATTACTGTTGAGTGCTTCATGTAAAAACAAATGTCAAAGCTGCTTTGATCAATATGCAGCTTTCTCTGCTATTTCAAAGTGCCCTCTGAAGTGTGGAAGAAGCAGCAACAGTTTGCTGAAAAAACAAGCACATAAATCTGGCTACATCCCCAGATTTTCAAGAGTCAGAGTCCTTATAGATTAATATAAGATTGATGCCTCATTTACATGCAAACATACCCTGTTAAAACAAGAGGAGAAGAAACAAAAAGCACTGAAAGATGCACAAATACAAAAATATACTCAAACATCTGGAAGTTTTATTAGCCCAACATATTGCAGGTTTAGGTGGAACCATAAATGTGTATATCTGCTTCCTAGCTCTACCAAGATGTCCACTTTGCTTTGTGGTGATGCACAATCCATGTTTGCACATCCTTAATGAGGAAAGTGATGAAGAGACACAAGGAGAGGGGAGTTAAAGGAGCAGGTGTTTTGCAAAATAACACATCCTTGCCCTGGAGCTGTTGTTTTAAAGCAGGAGTGTCAAAATCATCTTAGTTTAGGTTCTACATTCAGCCCAATTTGATCTCAAGTGGGCCGAACCAGTAAAATCACAGCATAATAACCTATAAATAACCACAACTCCTAAGGGTTCCTTTGTTTTAGTCCAAAAAAATACATTCTGAAAATGTTCACATTTAATGAACTATTTTTTTGACAAAACATTTTGACACCCCTTCAATTCAATATGATGTGCGGCACAGTCTATCTTGTGTTTATTGTTTTGTTCCGTTCTGTTTTATGACGTCTGTCAGATGAGTAGAACAGTGTTCATGATGAGTTACAGTCAGCAATATTTTTACTTTGAATTCAACTCACAACGTGGCATAATATGATGACAATGTGCAGACGTCGTGCAGTTTTGTTATTGATTAAGTGATATATATACTGTATGATATACACACAGTTGTCAGTCCTACTCCAGACAGGATTTTTATATTGAAGTGGTGTCTGTTTTAGGGTTTATGTGGTGAGGATACAAATCCACATCCTTGCTCAAAGCTCCTCCAGGTTCCCTCCTTTAGCTGCATTTAAGGATTTGATGATGGTACTCCACGGTTGATTTCTGGGTCTCAGGTAGAAAGGTGGAAGAGATAAATAAGCTGAAATTAGCAAAATGAGATGAGCCTAATTGTGCACCAGTAGACAGGTAGGCCGTCCGATCATCTCATGTGGGCCAAATTCAATGATTGGATGAGCTTTTTACAGGCCTGTGATCACCACGGATAACAGGTTTTTTGACTTTTTTATTTTAGAGCACTTGATTAATTGACTATTGAAGATATTTCCAGCTAATACACAACTAAAAATGCTTCTGGAGCACATTGCATACTCCAGCTTTAATGTCAGTGAACCATTTACATGTGATTTTAATTCCAAATTTTTCATCTCTCTGGTCCTAAACCTCTTGATGAGCATTTATGTGTAGATATAAAACAGTTAGCATTGCAAATACATCATGATGATGTCTCCTCTGTTGTCCATCTTCCTGCTCATGACCTGGAGATCAGCCTTGGTGTGCCGTCACAAAGGACGTTTCACTTCCTAAAATTTATCCCGAGGATCGAGGAGCAAAAACACACGGGTGTATGTGTCCTCGAATAAATACTTCTGCATCTACAAACCATATCAGCAGCACAGTGACAAATTGTGTGTATTATACAGTCTGTATGTGTCAGTCAGAATATTTGTCACTCTTTATTTGCATAGCATCTACTATTTTGTGTCACGACCTTTTCTATACATTGCTGCATGTATGTGTTGAATAAAACAATAAAAATGTATGATATTCCTGCATTCTCATCACATTATGCCACACTGTGAATAGAATTATAAATAAATATATACTGTAAGTTATCGTGAGCATTCTTCTGCTCATCCAACAGAGATCATAAAATGCAGCAAAACAATGTCCAGATGATTCAGCTGTGCCACACATCGTATTTTAACTGACATCGCTTTAAAACAACACCTCTGAGATGAAGACATCTCATTTTGTTAAATGCCTGTTGTCACGACTCCTCTCTTTATGTCTCTATGTCACCGTATCAACTCTCATAACTACATAATGTACATAACTGAGGAACTTCTGAAGTCCATGGGATATATCTTGCATACATTTTTATTGAAAGTGTAAAAAAAACAAATGTTTTTATGTTCATTACGATCATGTCTTTACAAATTCCACAATTATTTATTATGGAAACAATCACTTATTAATAAAAAATGACTGGATATCACTAAAATGTCAACTAAATAACCGTTTGAGTTTAATAACAACCACCTTCTAATGAGCTAAATAATAATAAAATGAGCTGATTCAGAAATAATTTGGATTGTGTTCTTTTCATTAAGTTGAGGTAATCATGACAGAGGTCTTTTTTGGCAAAATATTCATATGGAAAATAACAAATTAAATCCCTTTCCACTAAGTTCCCCGTTACAAAATCACCTCTCCAGGAAGTGTGTTAATTCCAGATCACATGACCTGCTCCACATGATGTCATTTCCTCCTGAAGAAAAGACTGGCCAGACTCCAAGGCTTTCTGAGTTACTTAATCTAAAGTAGTCAACAGGTTTACTACAATATCTTTGGAAATAACTTTCAATTTTACTCAATTGTATATATAATATTTAGAAGAGTCTTTCTCTAGAATGCCATGTAGTGTTTGGCGATAGGCGGCCGTGTTGATTTTAGGCCTGAAAACAGTAAAAATGTCAACTGTGATACCTGTCAGCTATGTTCGAAAAAGTCCCCCAGTTACATATTGACCCAGGAACACAGGCACACACAACCAGACTTCCAATGGAGATCTTTACAACTCTGTGAACATCTTTAATCAGTACTGTATAGCCTCATAAGTTTGACCTCACTTTGGCTTGTCGTAAAAACTATTTACCAAATGCGCTGGCTGTGTTGCTAGGTAACAGAGCCAAGTGTCTGTGGGACCATCAAATGGGCCCTTGCTATAGAGAGCTGATGGAGGGCACTGCAGCCACTTGACTGATAGTCATCTAAATGTACTTGGATTCCCATATGTGTAACTCTCTGGGTGAAGTGTTTTGCTGGATGAAAGAGGCTTTCAAAGGCCTTTGTGGGTTTTCTTTGCTTTAGGCGACTTCCAAATGTACAAATTGAAGTTTAGCAGCACTTATTCTCCTAAGATACAGTATCTGACCTGTCGAACATTCACTATATGGACACAACTACCTGAAGAGTTTCTATTGATTTTGACCTTTCTTGTCTTTTCTCAACTCCATTACATTCTGTTTCTCACTCCCCAAGAAACTCACTCTTTCTTTTTCAGCTTCTCTGACAGGCCAAAGCGCCCCTGACAAAAGATCTCAAAATATTCATTTAAGTATTTGTAAAGTGTGTGTATATATATATATATATATATATATATATATATATACATATTCACTGATTTGTCTTTTCTCACATGGTGTCAGTTTGGTGGTGGACAACACGGGGCCCATGAAGCACTGCTGCAAAGGATTCTGCATCGACGTCCTGAAGCGTCTGGCTAAGATTGTGGGCTTCACCTACGATCTTTACCTGGTGACGAACGGCAGGCATGGCAAGAACATCGATGGGGAGTGGAACGGCATGGTTGGAGAGGTGAGGTTCTTTTAGAAATATGATTGAAAAAATAATTACAAATTAGAAAAAAAGGCAAAGTGAGTCCTTTGTGTGCATTCAGTCAGGTAGTTAGCCACATTTTATGTTGAGTGATCAGAGCACCGTGCTAGCATGCTCCATCCATCTGTTCCAGCATCCATTCATCCAGCCACTTATCCAGGTCAGGGGTGCATTGCTGCCTATTATGGGATGCATGATTTTCAGTAGACGGGGATGTATCTGCTGAGTGATGCTAGCACAAACATATCAGAAGCAACAAACTCATTATTTGTGTCAGCAGCCTTAACCTTCAGTCTTCTGAATCTCATTACCTGCTAAAGTACCTAATGTTTGCACGGTATTAGTGTTACCTGAGGATCTCTGGTAATTTGTGAATTACCCCCACGTCTGTGTTTCTTGTAGCGCATTCGTACGGAATAAGCAAAGTCTGTATTTTACTTCAATTTACTGACATTACAGCCCAGATATGATGTCTAATCTGTGCACATCGCAACATAAGCTGTTGTTCAGTTCATGGAAAGCTTGTATTTCGGGTTAAAATGATCACTTTTAATGAAGTATGTAGTCGTCATGGCAACAGTAAATACGTCAAAGCAGCAACGTGACTTGAGAACAGCAGGCAGTGTTGTCGGGATAACAGGCCATCAGGGCGTTTGAAAGATAGGCCTAGAAAAATGTTTCTTACCGCATCCTGCTACGCATGTCATCCATCTCTATATCCTCCCAGATTTACCTCTTCTTGTTGATCTGATTTTGCCGTTTCTGTGAATGCTCCATAGGCCTGTTGTGTATCGGCCTACTGCTGCATTTGCTCCTAAAATGCTGTCAATGATTTCCACCACACCCTCCAGAATTCAACCATGAAAGAGGTAGAAAACAATAAAAACAACTAAAATACCCCCCAATCACTGACATGCAGATTCACATGGGACTAGTATTACCACAGGACATTGGTGTTTGGTGAAATATGGGAGGGAATTTATGGTGGAATTTTTACTTTACAAATTACAGACATGGAGCATTCACATGGGATTAAGATCACAGACATCCTCTGCAATTATTACAAATCACCATTGGTCCTGAGGTCATACTAATCCCATATGTATAGTGCATAAGTGGGTTTGAAAGACATGTTTAGTTTTTTTTTTAAATCACCTCAATTCAATAACTTGTCCACCAGAAACTGTAGAAACAGAAAGAAATGTCAGACTTTTAACTTTCTGACGATCCTTGAACTACTCATCTGGGATGTGCTGTTACACTGAGGGGGAAAAATGCAAAACTAAGCTTAAAATCTAGATATTTTATCTCTCAGTTTTTAAAAAATTCCAAAAATATACTGTTTGAAGTAGCCAGACTCATCTGCCAAGCAGCCATGAAGCAAAAATGACTTCGGATGAACTGCAGGCTGTGTTTACGCTGAGCATAGAGGAGTCAAGTATGGGAACAAATTTTTAAAAATGAGCTAAATATTTACAACAACTGGATTCCTCATGTTTTCCCCAGTGCTGATAACAGCTGTGGCCACTTGGAAAAATGTTGATTCCAGTTTTCCAGACAGGAATTCAACCTTTTTTTTGGTTCTTATACGATTTATTGGAATATAACCGTGCCGTACTGTACAGAGGATATTTTTGCATTCTCCCTACATCTGCCAGTGGTTGTGCTGTTTCCACAAAGGTGCAGGACTTCATATTGCAGTGAAAAATTATCCCAAAATGAGGGAAAATGCAACAGGAGCTACATAAAAGAAACGCCCACTAACCACTTTGGGGTTCAAAGAGTGACATCAGTGTTTCTCTGTTGAACTGCTCTCAAAGATGTTTTTGCAGTGAGGTGTTGCACATATCAAATTAAGCCGTATAACTCGCTTTTTTAAGACTAAGATAAGCTAAGTCCTTTATTTCTCCCCACGCCAGGGGAAATTCACATTTCCCACATCCACATACTACTTACTTTTCTACACAACAAAGTGTCAAGTATAAAGTTTAATCATTTACACCCTACATTCAGCTCTGCGTCCATCTCCACCCTCATCACCCTGGTTTGAATTAATGCACTGATATGTTAATTTCTAGATATGTTAACATTTATGCAACCGTTGCACATGGTTAATTATTAGCCTGGTTTACCACCTCAGCTGCATGTTAACACTTCAGTGAACAAAATAATGACATTTGCATTGGGCACTGTTGTTTTTCTGATGTTCATTTCTGCAGTATTTCACCATCATGGCTCTAACATGTTCAGATTCCGAACAATTTCCTTACACAGTTATGAACAGATATTTCTACTGCCAGTACGGTGAGATACATGGGAAAAAATAACAATTGAATATATTTTCCCTCTTGATATGAAGGCTATTATAAAAAAAAATCCTCAAATATTATCATGTTCAATGACGGAAGATATGAATAGATTCAAGTGTTCGTTAAAAAAATAGAAAAACGAAATAACAACAAAAAGAAAATCCAACAAGTTGCAGCCCTTATGATAATCAAGATAAGAGCTTGAAACCCTGAAAATAGTCTGTGGTTTATAGAAATAAAGCAAACTGCAAAGCAAAGCTGCATTTTTTTAAAAAAGTTTGAGTTTAATTGCACAGAAGAATCAATACTAATGTCAATATAATTCACAGTATAGTGTCTGATTAATGCACTACATCACTGATTACAATCTTAGGGAGAATTTGTGATGCGGTTTAATCAAGAAAAATCCACAGTGACTTCAGACAAAATGCGATTATTTACAATTACTCACAAAAATAATGTTTTTTTTCCACAATTAAGTACTTTTGACAATGATTTACCATTTAGTTCATCAATGTTGCACTTTATACATTCAAAACACAACATAAAATAGTAACTGAACTTTATTTCTTAAGGGCTGACTTCCATTAACACTTGAGTTTTTCATTGGGTATTCCAGTTTTCTCTGAGGAATCGGTCACCATTTTGGCATTACATGTTTAACCGTCTGCCAGTCTGGGTGTTGGGGGTAAAGCTGAGCCTCCTCTAGCTCCTCTGGGCCGACGCTGAGGTGTTCTTCAGCCAGTCCAGAGGCATCATCTCTCCAGCGCATCCTCGACAGATGCTCAAACCACCTCCGCTGGCTCCTTTCCTTGCCTGGAAGCAGCAGTTTTACTTTTAGCCCCTTCTTAATGGCTAAGCTGCTCACCCTATCTGTGAGGTTGAGCCCTGACGCCCGTCGGATCAGACTTATCTTATTCTTTTGGTCGCTACACACAGGAAATGGACACAGGTGAGGGTTGGAACATAAATGGAGCAGTAAATTAGGCACCTCTGGGCCTTGTTCAAGAAATCGATTGTTTGTGTGTTAAGTATAAATGTGGATTCAGGGCCGGTTGGCTCCGTTTAAAGACAGGGATAAACAGGCTGGCTTTGTCCTACCAGCACCTATAGACCAGACCTAATTACAGCTTGTGTCTTGTTTGTTTAACCTACACTTGTAAAGAAGGTAATGTGTGATGTGCACAATAAATAGTTTCATTACGATTCTGTTCCAGGATGCTTGTACTTAGCATGCTACTCAAAGACTGACATCTAATTTTGTCACTTTGACAGAATGCGAATAGTAAAAAAGAGGAGAGATGATGTGGAGGTTTATAAAAATGTGGTTCAGTTGGAACTTGAAAGACTCCGAGACTGTTTTTCTTCTGGGAGTTTATTCTAAAATTTAGCAGGTCGTATCGCAAACGCTCCATAACCCTTTCTTGTGAGTGTCTCAGTGATGTATTGTACGTATGTTTTTAATTCTCCGTTTTCCTCGTGCAGTCGCAATGCCATTTGTCATATTCAGTTTTTTTTTCCTTTTTTTTTGTTGTGTTTACAAAAAGGGGGTTTGATTCAAGGGCTCCTGTGAAATTCGTTTTATCCTGCCTCAAATCCTTTAAAACGTGACCCAGTGAGAGAGGACTGGACCCGAACCGAAGAGGAAAAAAAAGGTGAAGGGAGTGCTGTCAGAAAGATTAGTGCTGGAGAAGCTGAGAGAGGACAACACAGACGGTGAGGCTGCTGGTACATGGCTGTGTGTGTGTTGGCAGAAACTCGGCTGTTTCCATGATGCCAATCCCCCTCTGGTGGCAGAATTAATGAAGTTGGTTTAACATGGAGTTAGACAGGGGATGCAAATTATCATGGTGCATGTGTGTGGTCTTGTACTTCCATCTCAATGAGGACCAGTGTTAGTTGGAGAGCAGTAGCATGAAGAAGTTGCTGGAAAAGTGATACATTTGTATAGGGCTGCAACTAACGATGAATCGTCGAAGCACGTTATGTCATAAAAAGCAGAAGTGAGCGCGCTATGCAGCAGAAATAACCGTCTGGGCGGAGTGCAGAACACGGATGGCAATCCGCGCTGTATAGTGCATATACTATATATGCACGATACAGCACCAATGTCTGTGCTCCGCCCGGACGGTTATTTCTGTTGCATAGCACACTCACTTCTGCCTTTTATGACGTACCATGCTTAGACGGTTCGTCATTAGTTGCAGCCCTACATTTGTGGTCTTCATTTCTTCAAGGGTTTCTTAGGGTTCTGACTTGGCTCGAGTGTTCGGTTTAGACATAGGTTTGCATTGAGGTTTTGCTAATAGACTCTCATTTTACATTTGTTGATCAATTTACTGAGACTTGACTCTGCGTTTTCGAGATGTTATTGTCATTTTATGTCTGCTCAAAGATCTTGGAAGTTTTTGGTTACTTGTCAATAAGACTGCTATGTACAAAAACGTAGTCAAAGTTGTTCCATGTGCTAAAATTTTGCTTCACACAGTGACACTGCAAAAGTCTTAAATTGCTTTGTTGCATCAGATGCTCTTCTTCTCACGTGTTTGCAAATATGACCAAACATCAAGGACTGGAATCAGGACTAGTGTCATGGAACGAACCGGAGACCCAAATGCAGAGCAACAATCCCACGACAGGCAGGCATAGGAATATACAATAATTTTATTACAACACAAAGAAGATTAGAACAGGAAGAAATGCTTGGAATTGACATAGGAAATGCTAAACACTAAACTCAGGAAAGAATCACGCTCCCTAGCGGAGCAGAGGAATACTGAGACTATTCTAAGGAATGACAGACTGGGATGAAGAAGGCACTGACCTGAGCTTAGTAACACTAAGGCAGGAAAGCATGAAGGACCATTCTACCGACTACAAAAAATATACAAGACTGAACAGAATTATTTAACCCGAGCTTAGTAACACTAAGGATAATACTACCGACTTGCGACAATAATAATATACGGGGCTAAACAGAATGATCTAAACACTGGACAGGCACGGAAGAGAGCGAGGACTTTAGCTGAACCAAGAACAGTGAATACAGGAGCCGGGGCCGTGATGCAGGCGGTGATGGCGTGTGGCAAGCTGTGGCTGGAACGGCAGTGGCGGTGTGCTGTCATGAGTGGAGGGAAGCCAGGGATCCTGCAGATGCAACGGCAAACGGACTGGGACTGAATCCGGTGAACCAACTGTAGCAGAGGAGACACGGCTGACCAGGCTGAACAAGCAGGCGGGAGTCTGGTATATGGTTTTGTTTACGATCTGGCTTTGAGTAGCGGCAGCGTCTGGCTCTTTTGTGGGGAATGAGGGTAATCAGATGATCACTCCCACCTGCTCTCGTGCCCGTACAGTTGATTGTTGATTAGAAGCACCTGCCCGCATGCCACCACCTGGAGAGAGGAGGGAGACCTGCCACTCCAGACATCAGGTGGAGACCGTGACAACTAGTGGCTAACTACAGTTGGAGTTGTATGAAAACATGTAGCTCCAACTTCTGATACAAAAGTTATCTGGCAAAGCACTTCATTGTGTGCATTGTTTTGCAGTATGAATGCTGTATTTCTATTGCAAACTTTAGACTTGTTCTTGTGACGATCCATAAAATAAACACCACCATAGTCATTTTCCAGCAATGTAGAATCCTGTCTGTTAAATGCGTATTTCCTCCAGCATTCTCTTGTCTGCGTTTTTTTTCAACATTTCCTTTGCTGCCAGAGACAACAGGCTTTGATCTAACAACTACCACACTGAAAATGGCAGGTTTTGCTTAAGATTTGGATGGATAATGCAAACCTGCTTAGTTCTTTGAGTGATTGGTTGTAAAACTCGGAAATAGAAGGGTACGTTTGCAACATTTACCGTATAACAAGGACATTTTTGCATATTTGCAAGAAAAAGTTTTGTTTTTTCAAGTGTGTTCCACCAAAAAACCAGCACTGTTCTGCAGGGGCACCATCACTGCATCCTGGGCTTAGCACTGCCCAAACGAATGCAAACAAGCTGAAATGCTTTTTATACCCTCCAGCTGTGGATAGTGGGTGCAGCCATAGCCTCCAGCACTGATACAGTGCTATAGAGATACTTCTGACGACACAATACTTCACTGAATTACTTAAAATGGACTTCCTAGATTGTGCTTTATGTCACCCACACACCATTGCAGCCCTCGACATTGTTTTATCTATATGTGAGCGTGTTTGTCCCCTTTTTGCACGAATGACAGCAGCACTCGAGATGCAGGGACTTCACCAGTTTGTTCAAACCCAGAAAGTCGTGCTATCTCGTGAATAATGTTAGACATTCTCAGTCTTTCAGTGTGGTTGAGATCAGGTGACTGCAGGGGAAAATCCATGACAGTCAGCAGTCCTTGGTCTCTTTTTGGTTCTCCATTCAGAGCTTTGAGGTGCGATAGTGGGGAGAATTCACGCTTCAGCAGGATAATGAGCTCAAAGATGTAAATGAGAGGATGTCTGTGAAGAATGGAGTGCTACTTCCTCTCAGTTCAGGGTTGAGTCGGTTCACTGCAGGTGTCCAAACCCCACCAGACTTTCATATTCCCACCACCATGTTTCACTGTGGCTTTCATCCAGCTTTCCTACTGCTGGTATCCTCACATACACCCTTCTGTCCCTGCCACTAATCTCTGACTGGGATTTTTCCAGCCATCCAGTGAGCCCTCGCCTGCTGATTCACCTTGTTTACCCCACTAGGACTCTACTTGTCCTCTGACACCGCTACTTTATTTATCAAAGTCTGTTTCTGCGATAAAGCTGCCTTTCTATCTAAGTTTGGATGGATTTTCTCCTGGTGTGCTTACTTTGCACTTTGGACACAACTGATCCAGTTTCCCAAAGTGTTTAAGACTGCTAGACACTGCCCTGTTGGCAACCATCAGTCCAGCCATGATCTGATGCTGAGAAAGCCCCTCTTATGAACTTCCAACACTTTTTTCAGTTAGTTCTAATGCCATGTTTCCCAATTACAATGCTACTTGGTTAGCGAAAACAGGTGAGCAATGGCTGTAAGTTGATTTAGTTGAACAAGCCTCTGCTGAGTTGATCAAACGGAGCTACGTGTCTTCAGAACGCTGTTTCAGTGGAAGGAAACAAGTCAAGGAGCTTTTGTACAAATTTTCACTGCCACTAATTTGCAAAAATTTGATCTAGAAATAAGAGTCTGAAATATTTCTCTTTCACTTTTGATTTTAAATGTTTGTAAATCCACAAACTTTCCGATTAGCTCTAGGTTCTACTGAAAATAGGACATTTCCAGCAAGGCCTCAGATGTCTGGAGCCTGCTGCTGATTTTAAAGGAATTTCAAGGTCTTCTGGGAGAAACTAGAATTAGATAAAAGAAAGTGAAATTAAATAAAATGAAATGAGATAAGATGAAACAAAACAAAACAATAAAAGAAAATGGAAAAAAAAATACTTTCTCAACCACCAAAGGCAAATTCTGTTGTTCCAGTAGCAAGCAGGAAGAGTGAAGTTACTACCATAATGTTTTTATATTCATTATGATCATGTCTTTACAAATTCCAAAATTATTTATTATGGAAGCAATCACTAATTATTAAAAAATGACTGGATATCACTAAAATGTAAATTATGTTACCAGAATGACTTGAAAATGATCCATAATTATGGAAAATTAGTCCAGAATGACATGAAATTTGTCCTAAATGACCTAAAAGATCCAAGCAGGCATAAAAGTTGTTGAAAATGACAAAAAAAAATTGTCCAAAATGATTCAAAACTTGTCCAAAATTCCTGAAAAATTGCCAAAAATTACTTGAAAATGATCCATAATTACAGAAAATTAGTCCTGAATGACAATAAATTTGTCCTAAATGACTCAAAAATTATCCCAAAGACACAAAAATGATCCAGAATGAGGAGAAAAGATCCAAGCTGACACAAAACTTGTTGAAATTGACAAGAAAATTGTCCAAAATTACTCAAAATTTGTCCGGGTCAATATATAATTGAGGGACTTTTGAAGTCCATGGGATATATTTTGCATACATTTTTCTTAAAAGTAAAAAATATATTTTTTTTAATGTTCATTATGATCATGTCTTTACAAATTCCATAATTATTTATTATGGAAACAATCACTTATAAATAAAAAAACGACTGTCAACTATATTAGAAAAAGTCCTGCAATTACATATTGACCCAGGTGGTTTCTCCTCATCTCTGTCTTCTCATCCCAACTTCTCTCATTGTGTTGCTTCTTTCTGACAGGAGACAAATGTGCAGTTTCAGCTGAGTCTGTTTGAGAACTCATGAGCCTTGGTTGCCTTCTGTTTCCTGTGCCAGAATATACAAAAAAAAGCACAGTTTATTTTGTTTGTCTGTCCTTTATCCTTGTGTGCTGCCATTGTGTCCTTTTCTATTATCTAAACTGCTGCAAAGGTAAATTTCAGCAAGAATAATGCCTCCCGATCGCTCAGACTTCCGCAGACCTCGGCGTCCTTCCACCTCAAATGAAAACCCACACACGGACGGACGTTCTTTTTGCTGTTTTTCACATTATCTTTCAGCCTTGCACTGTTTGTCCTTCTCCCATGAATGCCTCCTGATCAGTCAGTAATTTCCTCCATCCTTTTTTTCTCCTTCTAAACCGTGAATCTGTGTGATACAATAATTTTTGTTCCCACTGTGAAGTCTGAGCATTAATGAAGCACTTCCTGAACATGAGTGTCACAGGTGTTGCTTTCAGGCCTCGCAGTATTCAAATATCTGAAATTACCTAGTCGAATTAAATGGAATAATTGTCGTGGATTGATTGATCTTGACAAGCAGCTAATCACATGCTATCAGAAGTATACAACTTATGCGTCATCTTGCAGAAATGTAGTCTGGAGTGTCCTTAGAACAAACTTAGAGTTTTTATACCGTTTCTTTCTGCTCTTTTTCCGAGAAGGTTGATTGAACACCATTCAGAATGCCTGCGTCCATTTCACTCACAAAGACTGAAATATTTTCTCAAAGCATCTTGAATTTTTCTTTTCACACACTTCACCCTGCGCTTCTACAAACAGCCGAATCTTGTCGGTGCTTTGTAGGAGGGCATGGAGTTCAAAAATGTTCTGTTTTCCAGCAATCAAATTAGACGAACATAAAACGAGAAAAAGTTGTTGCAGCACGACGAAGAGGAATTTCAACTCATAGCATTTCATTTAATTAGTTTTTCAAAACAAAGGAAAAATTTGAGTCTTAACATTATGACTACCTTTACCTGAAACGCTGTCAAGTTTCCAAATACGTCCATTAGTGTGTTAAAATATGCCTATATTGGAAAATAGTTTGGACAGAAAAGGAATCGTGGCTAGAAGATGGTCCTGCCATCAAAATATAGTGAAAAATGAAAACCTTTATATGCTATAACTTGTATTTATCAACCACATGGAGATATGAGCATTGAAAGATTCTCCAAAATGTACTTTTTAAAGCTTTTCTAAAACACCCAAAGTAGCAGTGCTTGTTTATTATTGATCTATGTCACAGATATTAAACTATAGTTTGTTTATTGAGCTAATTTTAAAAATCACGTGTGAACAGAAATGAGATTTTGGCTTCAGGGTGTTACAATTGGGATGGATGTAGAATTGATTTGGTTGCAGTTTTTAGGAGCTCAAAAATGTAGAAAGAAATCATACCAATTAAAAACTTCCACCCTCGTCTACGTAATTACAGAAACTGCAGTTTGAATTCTGTTAATGTTATGAAGGTGCAATGCTGCTTGGCTTCATTAAATATACTAAAATCAGTTGATTCTGACGGGGGCTAGATGGGAAATTATGTCAGATTTGATTTGTTTCATATGGAGCAACCCATTTTCAAAACAATTTAACAGATTCTGCTAATACATTTTTATTTCATAATTATTTTGCAATATATGATGTTTGCATCATGTGTATTTCACTTCTGGATAACTAAAAGAGTTCTTCTTCTTCGAGTTCTTTTTCTTTGAGTTCTTCAAGTTTTTCTTCGAGTTCTTCTTACTACTAATAGCAATATACACTATATATATATATATATATATATATATATATATATATATATATATATATATATATATATATATATATATTCTAGACATTTATAGACATAAAGTGAATCATGATGTGACTGCCCTGGATGTTGCTTCATTTGTAGTCATCTGTGTCATTTCTTACTTCTGGAATAGGACATGTGCTGGTCAGTGGTTTCACTTCGGCTCTCAACAAAACAGCTCCACCTATAGATTTCCAAAATGTATTTCCAGAAAAATCTAGACATAGAGACATCAGCCCACTACAGTTCCTCTCCCACTGACAGGTGATAAGTGGAAACTTCAGTCCAGAGGCATAACAGTGCATCAATGAGCACTCGAGAACTCAACAGAGAAAGAGGAGGAAATATTTCTGGATGGTGATTCTAAGAGGCTGATGAAAAGCATCTCAGTGGTGTCTGCTGAGGAGCTGCAGAGCCTTTTGTTTTTCACAGACTGTTGGGGCCGGGCCAGGGAAGACTAATGAACTTCTGATCAGCAGCCAGCTTCTCTAACCTCCACAGCCCTTCAACTGCAGTCAAGTAACCTCTGTTTCCTGCCAGGTGAAACACGACGGAGCTGTGAATCCCCTCACTTCTTCACCTCCTGACCACCTGAGCCTCATTTACAGCTGCCAGAGGAGCTCTGAGGAGGAACACAGCCCAGTTTCATGGTTCAAGCTGTGACAAAAAGGCCTGCGCTTGAATTTACATCCACTCCGCTGACAAAGACCAGGAAGCATTGTTCAAACTATACTGAGATAAAGCACTGATTCCACCCTATGAATCAGTGGGCAGCAGAACCTGAAGGTGATGCTTTATAGAAGGGTGCTGAGTTCATACATGTTGGTTGATCATGTACTTCCTGTAACCCTCTGAACCCAAAGCAGTTTTTTGTATTACTCCTGTTAGCTTTTTCCTCACTGGTGACTCATTTTTTACTGCAGCAAACAGAACAACCATGGCTAGAAGTTGAGGAAACTTAAACATGCCTTTTTGTGCAGTATGGCAGTTCTAATGAGAACCTGGAGTCAACACAGAGTGCCCACAGGTGTTATCAGTTCAGTTTTGTAAACACAGCCTGCAGTTCAGCCAAGAACACTTTGTCATAAAACAACTGGTAGCCAAGGAGTGCAGAATTTTTAGTTTTTTAATAGAATCTGATCGTGCCAAAGCGTTAGTTTTTGACTAATTGTTTTAAAAAGGCATGTAAAATAAGGTCGTTTTGATCAAATATGATGATTCAAAGCTTTGATTTGCTGAAGTCACCACCTTGCTGTGACTCAGTCTGCCAGTTAAAGGCCAGCGATGATCAGGCAGCTTTGTCAAACACTGTCAAAAATGTATTCTGGATCAAAAGTTGGAATCCTCAAAAAGTTTTCAAGAAAGAGTCTTCAAGCAGTCTTCAGAGTCAGATGCAAATAATGTTTACTCAATTCAGAGGCTGTAAGAACAAACATGAGCAAAATCTCGAGATTTTAACTGACTACACAAAGCGTTACATCATCTTTTATACTCACACAACTTCTAAACACTCCTCTTCCGTTGTGGAAAGCCACAACCCATCGTCTTAAGACCCAGTCAGGATTTATATGATGTAATCGTATCAGAAGTTACACCACCTCCTCTTTTTTATTTCTGTTAGGTTGGCATTATTTCTGCTTAGCTCAGCGTGACCTAGGTTTCAACTCACTAGTGCAGACGAAGAGAGGGCATGAACTTCCTGTCTCATGCCTTATATGGGCTCCATAGGCTTCCGTTGGGTTGCTGCTTTCCACAGGATTATTTAGTGTATTCATAACTTCAGTTGACACGTTAGGTCTCCCAATCTTATCTTTGTTAGATCTTAAATTTGATTCACACATCCCAGTTGTCTAATTTCATCATTTGTTCAACCTTAAAATGCCACAACAACCTGCTATCCTGCCATTCCCACCCCCCTCATCCCCACTCTCATCCAGCCAGTCAAGGCAGATTGCCGTCTTCTGTGAGCCTGGCTCTGCCTTTTCCCCCCTCCTTATCCCAGGGTTGTTTTTTTGTTCTTTCCCACCGTCGCTCATAGGAATTCCAAAGGCATCTTTGGATTGTAGGGTTTTCTGTTCTCTGCAATTTATAAGATCTGTACCTTACTATGCTGAGCGATTTGAGATGACACACGTTATCAGTCGGAACCACTGACCATCGCAAAGCTGAAAATCTCATGATTCCTTGCTTTTATGGTGTTTGGCTTGTAGATGGTGTAATTTTGGTAATTTTGTGTTTCAAACACAACACACTGGTTTATGCTTCATCCTTCTTCAGACCACTGTCGCCATGCGCTCACCATTCTCCTCATAAGCCCGGTTGTTTCAGAAATGCTCAAACTCATCCATCTAGTCATAATAACTTGTCAAAGTTTTAGTCTTTTACATTTGTCCTGCATTCCAGCACACTGCCATCTTCTATATCCCAGATGTTCTATGGTTATGAGATGGTCAGCATTATCGTTTCATCTGTGAATGTTCATTGTGTTGTTCTTCATCTGCATGTCCTTTTTAAACTTTAATTGAAAATGTTTTGAGCTTTTTGAGTCTAACTCCAGTTGATGTGTCTTTCAGGTAGTGTCCAACAGGGCAGACATGGCCATCGGCTCTCTCACCATTAACGAAGAGAGGTCAGAGGTCGTAGAGTTCTCCGTCCCGTTCGTTGAGACTGGCATCAGCGTCATGGTTTCACGCAGCAACGGCACTGTATCACCTTCTGCTTTCCTTGGTAAGTTCATGTCTTTAGCGGCATTTACTTGTGTCATTTTATGAAGTATGCTAGCCTTTTAACACAAAAATGATGAATAAATACTAATGCACTCACAAATACAACCAGTTTAATCACTATCTTGAAAAAAATCCAAGCTGAGGTGTGTCGATCACTTTTTTCATTTTCTGTTTTTGACTTTAAAAATATCCCTTTTGTTTATGTTAAGAGCACCAGAGTCAGATTTCTCCTGTTGCTTTTAGTGCACTAGCATTTACTCAGCGAGCATCTTTGCTTCACATTCTTTCTTCCGCCTCAAGATAGATTTATAATTCTGCCTTTCTGTCCATTTTTCTGTGAGTGACGGATTATGGGAATTCAATTAATGCAGAAGCTGCACTTGCATGTGTCCTCCGAGACGACAACGGAGTGTCACCTCTTGTTATGGATTCCATGCGCTGGCTGGATGCAGATTGATTTAAAGGTTGACTTTAACTGGAAAGGGTATTGGGTTCTTTCGGTATGATGAACAATGCATGTGTGTGTAGAACAGTTACTTGGTGTATTGATAGTGTGAAGGTATCACAATACCCTGCCATTATAAATGATTTCATACCTTATTTTGTTAGCATTAGAAAGAATGAGTGCGTTCCCACTCCGTTTCCAGCATGACTGGTGTGCCAGCTGCTTTCTTCTTCTCTCATGAGCATTTTGAAGCTTTCACGATTGTTACAACCCAGCTTGTTAGGAGAAAGGAAGATAACAAAACCAGGTGGATGCTGCTTAACCAAGATTGAATGGAGACACAACATGGAATGAAGACAACACAAAAAACAACAAACTTAGAGCCAAAGATGCTACTCAAAGAAGACAATAACAAGAGGAACAGTTCTGTCAAAAGTTAAATACATTAATCCAGACTGCATTAACAAACTAAAAGCTCTAAAACCTGCCCTACTTAACCTCCTCTAGCTTTTTTCCTTTGCTAACTATGAGGGACTTTAACCCAAACGAGAGTTCCTACTCTTGTCCAACCTTCTGGTATGAAACTAGTGTCACAAATTCATAATCCTCAGAGACATGTGAGCGAGATCCACCGTATCACACAGAAATTTACATACAAAATTGAAGCTGGTGTAGCGTACTAGGTTGCGCTCACTAAAGGGGAGAAGGAGCGCAAAGGCACAATAATGTCCAACACAGCTGACACACAATGCAAAGGATGGAATAATTTCACTTTCAAAGCCCACTGACACGACAAAGCCCATCAATGAAAGATGTTTTAGCTGCACAGGCTGAGGATGCGATAGTCTAACTACTCAAATGAGTGATGTTTTTTTGTGACGAGTGGATTTTTGGAGTTTTTTGAGCTAAATAAAGGCAATGATAAATGTTCAATTTATCTCCATCTTTTAACTAATATACAGGCAAATGTAGTATTCTCACTCGTAACATTAACTCAAATAAACTACATTTTAATTGTCACCTGATGAACTGAAAAAAGTAGAATAATAGGCATACAATAGATCCAATAAAATATGCCCAATACAGTCCATGAATAATTGGAATTACAATCTTTTTTTTTTTTTAGATCAAGGTGCATAAAATTCAAGTTCTATCTATTTTAAATGTAAAAACCCACTGGGTGGTCTCCACTACAGGGATGAGAATTTTCCGCGGATCCGCGGAATTCCGAGTTTTTTTCCGCCGAAAGTATAGTTTTTGTGAATCGTGTAAATCCGTTGAGAAAATTGTAGGGGGGTAGGGGCAGGCAAGCGGCCGGCCGGCCGACTCGTCGCGAGCCGAGGCTTGTGATGGCCACCGCCGACATCTTTCGGCAACGCGCATTGCAAAATCAGATACAGCTGTGAGAACGGAAATCGGCTTTGCTATCTGTAAACATCACTCGCTGTTTATGTTAATGACAGCATCCGCCTATTTTCGGCAGCAATTTGGTGCCAGTTTCATCTGATTGTTTCCTTCCACATGTTAAATTTCGTGGATATGCAAGCACACGATATTGTTGAGTTTTGATCATTTCTGGTGCGTGGATACGTATAGATCTATGGTTGTTTTGGTTACCTAAAAAACCTTTTTCACCAGCATGGTGAAAGTTTTGTGTCGTAAGGAGGAGGATCGTGCCAGGGAAATAGACAAGTCTAACGGCATCAAGAACTTCAATGAAACACAGATGGACTTTTATTTTATTACATTTTTGACCACTGTGGATAAAGCAGCTCACAACATATTTGTGGTAAGGTACTTGATTCTTTGTGTATATTTCAGTTCTTTTAATTAAAGAGGGGGACATTTTCAGAGTTTTTTTCCATTTGTCATTCTCATCCCTGCCACTATCTTGCTGCCCTACTTACTCTGTTTTTCATCATTGTTGTGATTCTATTTTCTAAAGTAATATATGTAAAAAAAAAAAATGACTGAATAAGCAGAAAATGCTCCCTGCTTGACTGATCTGCAGCCCTCTGTAGCAGCAGTTGTTACTGAGGGATAATGCAGAAGAAAAAAGGAGCTTCAAAAGTATTGACCTGCCATCACTTAACCGCCGCCGTCGGAAAATCTTTCTAAATCCACTTTATTGCCCGAGTGTTTACAGGAAGCAAAGCCTTCTTAGAACTGAACGTGCTTCAACTTGGGACAAATGGGAAGAAAAGCCTCCACAAAGGGAACACTGACATACTGCATGTGGAGAAGTCCTATAATTACAGAATCTATCAAAAGTTGCAGCATGCTAGCGGTAGTACATCAGGAGTTGTGTGGATTTACATCACTAGAACATTGTATTGAATTAAAGGCTTCAAAGGTTGGAGCCCTAATGAGGAGATAATACTGACGACTGATCAGACAGAAGAGATCTGTGTTTCAGGGGATTCAACTAAAAGAATATTCAGTTTCTGTGCTGTAAACCTACAAGGAAGCACAGATCTAAAGATTTTCCACAACATGATGTGTCCAGACAGAAATACAAAGAAAAAAATCCCTATAAATATTCTAGTATGTTGATAAATTTCACAATAGGATGAACTTTTAATTAGTTATCTTGATCAGTCTGATGTATATTCTACATTTATCAAAGCCCCCTTTCACAGTGAGCAAGTAGGTGGTAGTTCGATCCACAGGCCAAAAGAATAAATCTGTATGGAGAGAGTGAAATCTCAGCTCTTCCTCATTATCCCAACTGAGATGATATTGAACAAAGACGCAAATGATCACCCGATTCAGATGTTATCAGCCCATTAAATGGCCATTATCTTGGCAGATCTTTCCGGTACATATGGACCAGTGGGGGCCTCTTGTGCCTTCCAGTAGGCTCATAAGGCCATTATCATCCATTCTGACTATTGATAAACAGAAAATGAGCCCAATAATGGTGGCAACCTCCTGCGCTCCAGTGAATAAATGCATCTAAAATCTACTGTGGAGTCGACACCTTGCAAAAAATGCATTTTAACCCAAACCAGGATCCTTTTCTAAGCCCAGTTGTTTTGGTGGTAAATGAAATCAAACAATGACTGAAAATGGGAGCAAACGGCAAAAGAAAATCAGCAAGTGAAAGTTAAAATGAACTTTAAATGAAAAAAAAAAGAAATTAGGACCCAGAAACCTCCCAATGTGCATTTGTTTTCCTCTTTGTAAGCGCAACATCACAACTCTGCCATTATTAAATGAGCTGATAATGAAGCATGATTAAATAGGGCGGTAATGAGCAGCTCGAAGGTTGAGGAGGTCTCTACTGACCCATATGGATGGAGATTATCTGTGATAATAATGGACCTTTTAATGGACTGATAAAATGAGTCAGTGTGTGGAATTAGATTGGCGTCGATACAATAAAATACTTCTTCAATATCATGATAAATAAGAATTTGAGAGAATAAAACTGGCTGACGCATACATGAAACTCATGACTTGCAAAGAAAATATTTTTGAGCTCATCTTTACAGTTTCCTCTGCTTATTTCACACTGATCAGAGTTCTACCTTCACTGCCGGCTTTGCACTTACCCTGCCAGTTCTCTAATCTGCACTGTCAGACTTTCTGTTTGCACACAAACCTCTCGTGTGGGTGGGTTTTTTCAGAGAAGCATCTCTATTGCCAAATGTGTTTGAGTAAAAACATTCCTTTCTCTCTCAACCATCGTTATACATGTCAATCCAGCAGAAATCACTGCACATCATAAACTTCTGCAACCAGGAGTTTGTTGATTATTAAAATCTGTATTTTAGTGGCACTAAATGGCAGCTGGAAATGGCTCTAAAGTAACTGCTGGTTTACATGTCGTCGTAAAGGACTGCATTTTAGTCAATATTTCATACTTGTTTCGTTGCCTGATAAACATAAAGAGAAAAAATATTTAAATGAGGACAGCTGAATTGGGAATTAGGCTGTTTTAAAAAGCAGCATATGTGAGCACAGAGAGTAGGAGAGAAACAAATCAGTATAAATAGCTGGCAGCAGATGGCAAACACTGTACTGTCACTTCAAAATGTGACAGTCAATGTACATGCACCTCTATAAAAAAAAAACCCGCCCACACCAAAGGTTTATGGAAAGAAGCAGAAGGAACTGTAAGCCAAAGACCATATTGTAAAAAAAAAAAAAAAAAAAGTCCAGATACTTCGTTTGCAAGTTGTAAGTTTTACTTTTCAGGTGACTTTCTTGCTTCAGTGAATGTTTCTCTCTCAAATCCTTGTTTTTGTTTGATATGTAAAGAGTTTTTTCTGATTATGTGCCAGTCCAAATCTGATTTGATACCGGTGGAGATGCTCATGGACCAACAAAATGCCTTTTTTCCCAGTGGCTCTGTTGCATTGTCATGTTTTTATTTCAACCACTTGGTCTCGTGTGAATTATACCGATCATCTTGTTACAATGCAACGTTCTGCTTGGAAACTCTGGTTCCTGCCTTTTAATTTCATACTGAGCATCTAAGAGACATTGTTGATAGGTGCTTGGTGGTTTTAATGGTGTGGCTGATTCATGTACAGGGAGTCCTGGACTTATGTCGGAGTTCAGTTTCTACTGATCTATGCAAGTCATTTTTTGATGTCGGAACTCCGGCGAAAATGTAAACAAAGCCGTTCCGTGCATCACGATATCGATCAGTTCTTCATGAAGTCATGAATACCAACGACTTTCATGCATGTATGAATCATTTTACCAGAAGATAACAGAATATTGTAATGGACTGATATTGTTGTTGATGTTGAAGTTTCAATGTTTATTGTTCAGTTCCAGATTTACCTAATGTCAGTGAACGTGCCATGTTTAGTTAGCTCACCTCTGATTGGCTGAGAGTCAGCAGTAGAGAGAGCTGGGAACGGCGGCTAATTCTGGAGCTAAGTTATGGGGTTTTTCTAGTTCTTCTGGTGTTGGTTACGGTCCACAGTAAGACCAGTAAGACAAATCTTCTTAGACTAATTCCAGACATTTTCAAGCATGAAGCGATGGCGAGATGAGCGAAGGAAAGAGCTGGGGGTCAGAGAGAAATGAAAACAAAGAAAGAAAGAGGAGGATTAAGAATGCATTAGAGAAAAATAGACGTGGTTACTCAAAGAGAAAGAGAGTCTTGTCATGTACCAATATAAACCGAACACAAAGGAGTGAGCGAGAGGTTGAGTGGCTTTGATAGAGGGAGCGATAGAGCCGTTTCAGATCTTCTCAGATGTTGCAGTCTGAGCAGCAGCTGGTTGACACGGTGCTTTGTGAGCAGACCAGACGAGGCGACACGCTGCTTCGTGTTAACAAGCAAAAATGACTTGTTAACACAGAGCGGCGTCTCAGGCCGTTTAGAAAGCCCACATCTGTGCTGCTTAAACCTGCTGCTACTCAATGGATTTAGGAATTTGTCAACCAAAAATCTGCAAAAATCTTCACATTGTTCAGTGTTACGGCCAGCGTCTCCTACCCCGGGTGTGCGTGTGTTAATGTAAATATTGTGGCTTATACAAATAGGGCTGTGCGATCCCCACTCCCTGGATTGGACCACGACGACGAAGGCGTGACTGCGGCCGGGAGTCCCAGTGATTGGTGCGGCGCTTACCACCCTGTCCAATCGAAAACTGCCAACTCCTTTAAAAGAGTTGGCAGTTCCACTGAACGGGGCAGCTGACTCTCAGCATGCCGTTTTGTATGTTACTGTGTGGTCGAGGCAAGACAGTGTGTGCTAGGAATTGGGCCAGACCTAGAGTTTAAAAACTGATACAGCCTCACTTCATTGCAGGTAGTTCCTCCTGTTTAAGTTCACTAGGATTAGGGGTGCTGACTCGTGTGTAAGTTTTGTTTTGCCAGTTCCTCTTTAGTGAGCCTTTTTGTTCCGTTTTTCTTTTGTCCACCGCAAGGGTAGCATTAAGTTCTCCTTATGAGAACTCTTTTTGTGTTTTGATGTTTTCTTTGATTTGAGCAGCACCCACCAGCCCTCTTCCTTAGTTCTGCCTCAGTTTTTTTGCATATTTTCTGTTCAACCTTTCCTGTAATAAATAATTTGATTTTTACCATCCAACAACTGTTTATGTTGCTTCCCTTCCCCCCCGAGCCGGGGTTGTAACATAAAATGGGGGCTCGTCCGGGATATTCCTGTTAAAAGGGGTCTCGTAATACAAATTGTTTGTTAAAGGTAAGTTTGAATAGAGTGTGCAAAGTTAGTGTGTATTCATAGTGCAGCAGTTTTCCATTGTGTGTCAGCCATGTTTGACTTGGAGTCATTTCTGACTGCTCCTACTATTGAAGAGCTTGATAGCTGCCGGAAGGATGATTTGGCCAAAATAGCAGATCACTTCAGTCTTGCATATGCCAAATCAATTGTTAAGAGGGATCTTAAAGCCCTGATTATAGGTAAATTGGTGGAGATGGAAGTTCTGGTGTTGTCAGTGCAGTCTGACGAGGGAAGGCATGTGTTTGGTCTTGACACACTGAGTGAGGGGGCAGGTGTCCATGATGTGGAGGATGAGCCTCAGCCTCATCCATCGCATGCCCAGCCTGAGTCTCAGCCTCAGCTTGCCCCGGTGGCAGCTACTGCTAGTGGTGGTGCTAGTGTGCATGTTAAGACACCGCATACGCTGCCTCGGTTTGACCCTATTTCACCAAGCAGCAATGGGTCACGAGATGAAGCACGGGTGAAAGTCCGCATAGCCCGTCTCCAACTGGAGTCACAAGAAAAACTGCGTGACCGTGAAGCCCAGCTGCAGTATCGGCTGGAGGTGCGTAAATTGGAGATTGAGGCTGATAAAGCTGTAAAGCTACGGGAGCTGGAGCTCCAGGCCCAAAGGCTAACTCACATCCCACCCACACCTGCTAGCAACACAGGTAATCCTTCCACTCCCACCTCATTACCTTCATTTGATGTAAGTAAACATGTGGCATTGGTACCCACTTTTCGTGAGTCTGAAGTGGATTCCTATTTTGGTGCGTTTGAGCGCATAGCTTCTGCTCTGCAGTGGCCAGTTGAAGTTTGGCCTCTTCTATTGCAATGCAAACTTCATGGGAAAGCTCAAGAAGCTGCTGCTGCACTCTCCTTAGCTGATAGTCTTCAGTATGAATGCATAAAAACTGCTGTGTTGCGTGCCTATGAGTTGGTTCCTGAGGCTTATAGACAGAAATTCAGGAATCATAAAAAAACCCAAACCCAGACTCATGTGGAGTTTGCGAGGGAAAAGGGGATCCTGTTTGACAAGTGGTTAAACAGTTGTAAAGTGAATGATTTTGATTCCTTAAAAGAGCTCCTTCTGTTAGAAGAGTTCAAAAACTGTGTGACTGACCGTATCGTTTTATATTTAAATGAGCAGAAGGTGCAATCCCTCTCTGCAGCCGCTGTATTAGCCGATGAGTATATTCTGACTCACAAGACAGCGTTTTTGTCAGCTCCCGCTGAGAAGCCCCGATATACTCTGGCTACACACAATAGTCATCCCAAACCACAAATGGTAGCAAAGCAGGATAGGGACAGACTGTGTTTTTATTGCCACAAACCTGGACATGTCATTGCTGATTGCCGAAGCTTCAAACGCAAATCACAGCAATCCTCTCCTCAGAGCGCGCAGCCGAAAGGCATCGGTTTAATTAAAACGGAGCCGCGTGCCTCATCCTCCGGCCCAAATGAGGAGGTTGATTTGTGTTTTAAGCCGTTTGTGTTTGACGGATTAGTATCTTTAACAGGTGAGCCATCTGCACAGCGTCCGGTACGTATTTTGAGAGACACCGGTGGCTCTCAGTCGGTGATTTTATCTACTGCACTGCCTTTCTCTGAGCAGTCCGCCTGTGGCTATGGTGCTGTTCTACGTGGTATTGAGATGGGTTACAGCCCAAAGCCTGTGCACCGAGTACATGTGCAATCCAAACTAGTTACGGGTTTCTTCCCTGTCGCTGTTTGCAGTGAGCTGCCGATTAAAGGTGTCGCGTTTTTAATGGGGAATGATATCGCTGGAGGTAAGGTTAATCCTGTTCTGGAGGTGTTAGAATCGCCTCCACGCTTTGAAGACTGTAGCGTATCCAACAACACAGATTTATTTCCTAACTGTGTGATCACCCGTGCACAGGCACGTAAAAACAGAGATAATGACGTTGAGGTGACTTTGTATGACAGTGTGCTTATGCCCGAATTATCAGAACAGTTTACAGCGAAGGATGAACTGGAGACTGAAACTGCGTCTCCCGGCAAACCCGCTGCCGTGCCGTTACGTTCCGACAGCGCAGCACATAATGACACTGATCTGTCTCTTCCAGTTACTCGCGAGCGTCTGAGTGCCGCACAGAGAGCAGATCCAACGCTGAAGAAGTGTTTTACCAGTGTGGTGAGTAACAACAATGCAAGTGGCGATAAAATCACGTATTTGATGGAGAATGATGTGCTGGTGCGTAAATGGTCTCCTGCTGCTGCCGATTCAGATCCGTGTGCTGTCTATCAGGTAGTAGTTCCCTCTGTCTTCCGTCAGCATGTGATGTCTGTAGCACACGAAAGCCAATGGTCAGGACACTTGGGCATAACGAAAACTTATAAGCTCATTCTCAGGCATTTCTTTTGGCCTGGTCTAAAATCTGATGTTGCTAAATTCTGTCGATGTTGTCATGTGTGCCAGATTGCAGGAAAACCAAACCAGCTGATTCCTCCAGCGCCACTACATCCTATACCAGCAATAGGTGAGCCGTTTGAAAAGGTAATTATAGACTGTGTTGGCCCGTTACCCCGTACAAAGAGTGGTAATCAGTATTTACTCACCATAATGTGCGCTGCGACCCGGTTTCCTGAAGCCGTTCCGTTGCGGAAAATCACAGCAAACTCCGTGGTGAAAGCCCTAACGAAGTTTTTCTCCACCTTTGGGTTGCCAAAAATAATCCAAACCGATCAAGGCACAAACTTCCAGTCAAGGTTGTTTAAACAGGTCCTCAGTGAATTAAATATCAAGCATGCAGTATCGAGCGCGTATCATCCTGAGTCCCAGGGAGCATTAGAGAGGTGGCATCAGACGTTAAAGTCCATGCTCCGAAAATATTGTCTGGAAACTGCCAAAAACTGGGATGACGGGGTTCCGTTTGTGCTGTTTGCTGCGCGCGAAGCCGTCCAAGAATCGTTAGGATTCAGTCCTGCGGAACTTGTTTTCGGCCACACGCCGCGCGGGCCGTTAAAATCCTTAAAAGATAAATTCCTGTGCTCCGCTGCATCTCCTGAAACAAACGTGTTGGATTATGTCAGCCGATTCCGGGAGCGTTTGCATCACGCTAACTCTCTAGCGAAACAGTCCCTTTCTTCGTCACAGACGGTGATGAAGCGTCGTTTCGATCGCGGCGCTATTCCGCGCAGTTTCGTGCGCGGTGACAAAGTCTTGGCACTGCTGCCGATCACCGGCTCAGCGCTCTCTGCTAAGTTTTCCGGTCCATATGAAGTCCGTGATCGCTTGAGTGATACCGATTACGTAATCAGTACTCCTGAGCGGAGACGGAAGACTCGCGTTTGTCATGTTAATATGCTGAAACGGTATCATGTCTATGTTCCACCCGCAGTAAAGCCAGAGGTAGATGTTTCATCTCCTGTCCTTGCTGGTAGTTCTGCTTTGATTGTGACAGGGACACCAGATATGACCGACGGAGACGAAGGCTTGGTGCTGCGTCCGGCGTCACATCAAAGCGCGCGGTTGCCAAATTCAGAGACGTTACAAGCGCTGCCGTCTCAGCTGCATCATCTGACGGATGAACAGCAAAGTGATGTCCTCGACCTAGTCAGGCGTTTTCCATGTCTTTTCAATGATGTGCCTAGTCGCACTACTGTCCTTCAGCATGACATTAATGTAAATAATGCGAAACCAATAAAGCAGCATCACTACCGGATAAATCCACAGAAGCGTGCGCTGATGAAACAGGAGGCAGAATATCTGTTACAACATGGTTTAGCCGTACATAGTTCCAGCCCTTGGAGCTCGCCGTGTCTCTTGGAGGCTAAATCCGA
Organism: Amphiprion ocellaris; assembly: GCF_022539595.1. Classification (NCBI taxonomy): domain Eukaryota; kingdom Metazoa; phylum Chordata; class Actinopteri; family Pomacentridae; genus Amphiprion; species Amphiprion ocellaris. The sequence goes on along the minus strand of NC_072780.1, from coordinate 1,225,784 downwards.
TGGTTCCCCTCGTTTTATCACTGACTTCAGAAAAGTAAACGCTGTCACAGTCCCTGATTCATATCCATTACCAAGGATGGAGGACTGTGTGGATAATCTTGGCACAGCAAAGTTTGTTAGTAAACTGGATTTGCTTAAAGGTTATTGGCAGGTGCCGCTAACAGACCGTGCTTCCGCTATCTCTGCCTTTGTAACTCCAGATCACTTTCTCCAGTACACCGTGATGGCTTTTGGCATGTGCAACGCCCCCGCCACGTTCCAACGTCTTGTAAACACCGTTCTTGCAGGGGTGTCAAACTGTAACGCGTACCTGGATGATTTGATCGTGTATTCCTCTACGTGGGAGGAGCACATGCAGATCCTTGACCAGGTTTTCGTTCGGCTCGCTGACGCGTCGCTCACACTGAATCTAGCCAAATGTGAATTTGGCAAGGCCACAGTTTCATACCTGGGGAGACAGGTGGGCCAAGGTCAGGTGCGACCCCTAGAGGCGAAAATCTCTGCCATTACTGGCTATCCGGTGCCTTCCACCCGTAGAGCCCTACGGCGTTTCCTCGGCATGGCAGGTTATTACAGGTGTTTCTGCCGTAATTTCTCCACCGTTGTTCGTCCGCTGACAAACTTGCTCAGCACTAAAGTTGATTTTGTGTGGTCCCCAGAATGCCAACACGCCTTCGAGAGTGTAAAGTCCCTTCTTTGCCATGCCCCTGTCCTCGCTGCTCCCGACCTCTCCAGGCCGTTTAAGCTGGAGGTTGACGCCAGCGCGGTGGGAGCAGGTGCAGTC